>NC_141755.1:16147500-16312500 GCF_982258835.1 Parasteatoda tepidariorum | reverse complement strand
ATTTCGGGCAAATCCGTGTCAAAATTATCTATTGAAAGAATTTTTTCTTTGATAATTTAAATAATTTTTCTATGTACTAATCCATATCGTGCAAATCCGCGGCTAAAATTATCTGCAAAACAGGCAATTTATGTTTCTCTTTTCTATTTTATACTTTTTCTTAAATAAACATCTATCTTCTAAAACTATTTATGATCAATTTTTAAAATTCTCAGTATAATATTACCTTGCGCACATCCATTTCGGGCCCATCCTTGGTAACTAACAAATCAAAACTCAGAATAACAAATCACTTCAACAGTGCAGTAAGAACGACACTTTAAAACTCTCTTGTTACACTCAATTTGCGCTTTTGTTTTCATCTTTTGTTTTCATATTTTGTAATCTGGCAATCTTTCTGCGAAAACATTTTTAAATCATTCTTGAAAAATATCCGTCCATGTAAGTTGAACTGATTTTGCTGCTCGCTTTATAGTCTCCCCTTTTTAATGTTTTTTCTTTTTATTTTATTTTATTATCTGTTTTTACATGTTATTTTTACTTATTTGTACTTTTTGTGATCTATTTCATTTGTTGTTATTTTTTTTAAAAAAATTTTTTGAGTGCTCCTCACACTATTGTATTAATTTATTTAGCTTTGGCTTTATTGATACAATATCAGAAAGCACTCTGTTTTGCGGATATAATCGTGTGGGCTGAAGAAAAGATTATATCCTTTTTTTCCGGTTTTTTAATTAACATTTCATGTTTTTTTTTATTTATTTTTATTTTTTTTATTTTTTTAATTTTTTTTTAATTATTATTATTTTTAATAAACTGTTGTTTGTTATTTTTTACTTATTATTCCCCCCCCCCCTTTTTTCATATGTCTATTATTTTTCTTTGTTTTATTCTTCGTTATGAACTTGAACTTATATATATATATATATATATATATATATATATATATATATATATATATATATATATATATATATATATATACTATATACTATATATAGTATATATATATATATATATATATATATATATATACTATATACTATATATAGTATATATATATATATATATATACTTGAACTTATATATATATATATATATATATATATATATATATATATATATATATATATATATATATATATATATATATATATACTTGAACTTATATATATATATATATATATATATATATATATATATATATATATATATATATATATATATATATATATATATATATATTCTTTTTAAAAAAACTTTGATAGAAATCCGTGAAAAAATAAAATGTTGCTGGGAATAATGCCTAACGTTGCGCAAGTAGCTCTTATCGTATTGGCACTAATAATGGTGGTATGGTCATGGTATATTGGTATGGATTTATCTTTTTGGATAAATAAGATTGGAAAATTGTTACTTTATAAATTGAAAACAATTAAGTAGTTAAAAAATCGGATTCTAAGGGCATTTGAGAAAAAAAAATACAAATATCGACATATTTAGTTTTGTATGAGCTCATTGAAATATAGAAACCAGAATTTCATTAACACAACAAGTTTTTTTTTTGTAAACTGCTTAAATGAATAGTTTTTTTCAAAAAAAGTACCTTGTAGTTGAAAAAATATTTGTTTAGATTGAGAATTGTCGCATCGGTGTTTCGTTTATACTGAAGCCTGATTTTCAGAAGAGTATTTCTTTTTTAAAGAAAATTGCTATACAACAGAAATAAACAGTGACGAAAATGTTTACGAGACCTCGCGGCATTAATTAATAATAGTTGCAATAATTTGAAGAAAAAAAAGCAATTTATGTACATTGACGTAAAAGTTACTTTAACAAAGAAATATTAAAAAATATCGGCTTTTAATTAGATTTTATTTCATGAAGAAAAAAAATTATTTCACAAAAAATTATTTCATATAAAAAATTAATTTCAAGCTTTACTAATAATGAGAAAGATGTATTAAATTTTTTTTATCATCAGTGATTTACGAAGTATAAGAGCTTTTGAATTTTCTTGGAAAAAAAGTAAATACAAAATAGCTGCCTTAAGCACTTTTCTTATATGAGGTTTATACATCGCATTTTAAAGCTTTATAAACTGAAATAGTTTCATTACCTGTATGAAAATATAGAAAAAATATTTTTCTGCTGCTTTCATTCTGTTTTCTGACGTCATTTAACTTTATAATCCATAATTTTAACAGCATGATAACTTAAACCTATTCAAAATATATGCCAAAAGTTATGACCAAACATTTTCGTGCTATGTTTTATACCACTAAAATAATAATTTAGATCTTCCAGAAGTTTAAAACCGAATAAGAACACTACCTTTCTTCAGCTTGCATATGAAAATAGAAAATAAATGACATCACAAACGTCAAATGCTAGTCAAACTAGTGCAAAAACAGCACTTAACAGCTAAGATGCCAACACCTAAAGCAGGTTAAAGGGATAATAACTCAAAAATTGGCAGTTGAATGCTTCTGTATTTTAAAGGTAAGCTTGTTTGTATACGAGCCTCTGTTTGTTTAAACTACTGGCATAGGAAAAATAAAAGAATTGACATCAAAACTCGAAATATATTGCAAACAATACAGCCAAACAATGCCCTCGAATACTGCAAACAATAACATTTAACTATCGAGATGCCGAAAACTAAAGTGGATGAAGGGGATAATATATAAAAAAGTTGGTATTTGACAGCTCGAGATAAGATCGTTTTGCATACGATCGTCTGTTTGTTTAAACTGCTGGCAAATAAAATAGAAAAGATTTGACATCAAAGATTGAAAGCTTTCGAATACTGCAAACAATAACACTTAACTGCCGAGATGCCGAAAGCTAAAGCGGATGAAGGAGATAATATTTCAAAAATTTGGCAGTTGAACGCTGAAGGTAAGCTGTTTGTAAATGAGCCTCTGTTTGTTTAAATTGCTGGCAAATGAAATAGAAAAGATTTGACATCAAAGATTGAAAGCTTTCGAATACTGCAAACAATAACACTTAACTGCCGAGATGCCAAAAGCTAAAGCGGATGAAGGAGATAATATTTCAAAAATCTGGCAGTTGAACGCTGAAGGTAAGTTCTTTTACATTAACAGTCGAGATGCCGAACGCTAAAGCAGGTCAAAGAGATTTAAAGAATTGGCCTTTGAAAGTTAAAATAAAAGCTTGTTTCGGAAATCATGGCTATTATTCATTTATGAAAAAAATTTGCTTATCAAATCTTTAAATATGATTTGTAGACGAATATTTGAAACAGATGAAATAGTTCAACACAAAATAAAAAAAGTAACCACCTCTGTAGTAGTAACTACCTCTGTGTGTAAAAGTAACCAAGTCTCATAAGGCACAACGAATGTTGCTGCCTTAATATCATGGCTTAAATGGCAATGATATTTCACAATGTAAGAAAATGGTACCTGAAATGCCAGGATGGCTAAAAATCGTACAGGCTTGACATGTGCAAAAACGTCAATGTTTTCTTTCTTTTTTTTTAAAATCTTTTTAAGTTTAGCCATAGATTAGGTAGTGGCTCGCTTAGTGAATGCTTTTGTTACAATACACATTTCTCTCCGACCGTTGCCAGTGGTTTTCTAAACATCATAGAACATAGAATTGTACGAAAGCCATATAGAAAGTAAGCTTCTCACTATCCATAAACAAAACATAATAGCCTGATAATATTTATTGCAAAAGATAAGTCATTACTCTAGCTACTTTTCCACATAAGAACCTCTGGAGTTGTAACACTTTTTGAAGGGTGGAATTAGCTTTTGGCACACTGTTAGCTTATTCATTCTGAAATTATGTTAAAATAACCAGCAGCAGTCTGCTCATCTAATTAACAGTGAAGTTTACAGTAAAGAACATTTTTCACCTTTATTGTTTTGAAATCACTTGCAACTAGTGTGGTAAAAAAACCATGGATTCAAAATTATGCGGTTTTTTTTTAACTTTTTACAAACAGCATGGTTTCAAACCCTTAAAAAATAAATTTAACTTGTCATTTTAGCTAGGCATTTTATTAAGTAATGGGTATAGGTTGTGGTTGAGTTGCGTTTTATTAAATGAACTGTGGAATGTAGTTTAATTAGTCTATTTGGTTGTTTACCTATCATAAGAAATGGAAAATGCTAGACTTTTAGTGTAAAACAAATTTGCAGTGCTGCCATCTATGCGTGAAGGAGAGTATCGTATTCTAATAGTCCAGGATCATAAATTGGGGGAGTGCAGGACACTGGAAACTCTTCATGCGTTGAAGGGAATGGAGTAAATATTGTGGTGTCTACTTTAGGAATCGAATATACGTTCTGTCGGTTATGATAGTGACACATTAAATCTCTCGGTTATAATACGTATCCAGCCGCTAGGAACAAAATGGGTTTACTAAGTGGGCCTGGTTGGTGCGAAAAAGTTCCGGTTGTTTAACCGAATTAGGTGAAAGCAGTTAATAAAAGTTTTTCTCACAGTTGACAATTTGAACACCATCTCATTTATCGTTGTTCGTCTGTTTTGTTTGAATAAGGTAAAATGACAATTAAATAAATTGCTACTTAATCTTTTTTTTTCACAAAATTTCTAACAGTGCATTGAAGCTGTCCTGGAAAATATCATATAATTTTTTTTTGTTCATTCATAGTCTAAGTTGCATTGCACACATGCCTCTCACAAGTGGAATATAACATGCATGGAATGTAACAAAATTTGTATACATACTTGCTTCATCGTGTAAAAAACATTCTACTAGTAGTTAAGGGGCAAAACATTATTTAAATAGAAGTAGTGAGAAACGAGACTCAGTAGTTTTTATAGTTGTAGATGTTTTTCGTCTGGTATATATGTTATTAAAAAATAACAAAAATGCTATAATAGTATTAGTTCGTTTTAGCATTATTTCTTTTTCATTTCCAAGTTAAAAGTTATTTTTATCCTACATTAAAATTATTTTATTTAAATTTATATACATTTTATATTATTATATTATATTTTTATTGTTATAATTTTACTTACGCATCATGTATAAAATACTTTCCTATGTTAACAATGAAATGTCTATCAAATTAGATATTTTTAAAAATCACTCAACTAAATAGATTAATAAAATTCATTAACCATTCAACATATGATTTCAAACCTCATGTAAATATTGACACCGGGACATTGAAATCATTTTTACAGATTAAAACTTTTTTTTTTAAATTTTGAGAATTGCTGCTTTAAAAGCTCATAAACTCTAATCAACTCTTATAAATCTTTTAATTGAAAACTTTAAGTCAGCATTGATATAGAAGTATCTTAATGAATCTAGATTCCTGTAAATTTTTAAGTGAATATTTTAATTTAAAAATTATTGTTTATAAAGCTAACGTTACACAGACACTATACTCTCACTAATTATATTAAGCCCAACAATTTTCCATTCGAAAGTTAATTATTTAAGAGGGTTTTAAATGTTGCATTTTTTGATGCAAATTAGTAAACACTACATTTTAAATTATTAAAACCGT
This sequence comes from Parasteatoda tepidariorum, assembly GCF_982258835.1. Taxonomy (NCBI): domain Eukaryota; kingdom Metazoa; phylum Arthropoda; class Arachnida; order Araneae; family Theridiidae; genus Parasteatoda; species Parasteatoda tepidariorum. The sequence goes on along the minus strand of NC_141755.1, from coordinate 16,306,984 downwards.
TTCAGAAGGATACGCAATCTATTAAAAAATATAGTTAGGATCTATTCAAGAGCATAATTTAAAGTGCTGAATGCTATTTGCCAACTTCAAGCTTAAGTTAATTTAATATATTTAATAGATAGATTTTTCGATTCATAGTTTATCAATTTTATATTTGATTTAGAAAAAGCAATTACCATTAAATGATGTAAAACGGAAAAATCTGAACAATTCTTATAATCAAATTATATGAGTACAACTCTATACTGCGCTGTAAAAGATCTTAATTATACTGCTGGATAATTGTTAAGGAACGACCTCAGATGGCTGTATAGCAGATAAAAACTAAGCGTGGTTGAATGTCAAGTGAAGTAAAAGAATGTCAGAATGTTAGGACATTAAGAAAAAGATAATTTATTGTGCTCTGAAACTCATAAGGTTTGAAATGTGTTCAAGGAACAAAATAGTCGTTTCGTGCTGAAAACGTGAAAAAAAAATACAAAAATATATTTGTAGGCATCCTGGAGTTAAATGTCAAAAGGGAGTATAACCACCATGGTGGGCGATACAAGTTTCAAGACGTCGTAGCTTGCTTTTCAGCTGTTCGGGCAATTTGTCCCAGTCCTCTGTCAGTGCAAGGATATCCTTGTATATTGCATGGCATTCTCGACCAGTAACACTCCTCCCCTAAGCACTCCACACATTTTAAATGGGATTTAGATCTAGAAAGCTTGCTGGCTATACGTGACGTTATTTATCCTCACTCTAAATGCACACCTCGACTGCGACTGTTTGATGACTTGTTGCGGTGTTGGCTATAAAACAAATTTATCCCCAGCACCATGGAACTAGTGAAGATGAGGCAACAGAATATCATTAATGTAGCATTGGTCAGTCATAGTCCCATTTGAAAGCATATAGAGAGGCGCACGGCCATTAATCACAATGCCAATTCAAACCTTGACACTACATGAAGGACATAGGTTTGTTCCTTTCCTGTATGTTTGCTCGACTATAAGCAGAACCAATCTCACGCTAGACTAATTGGCGTCGACAATCAGACGAGAGTGTGGATCTACTCTCATCTGAGAATAGTACGCAAGCCCAGTCCTTTTCTCTCCAACAAGACACAATTGCAAACGGGCCCTATAGTGACGTCTGAACAATGGTCTGCACACTACAGGTCAACTGGCGTATAATCTTCCTGTTTGCAAATGTGTAGTAGCAGTTTTTTTCCGGGAAATTCGCAAGCGAGTAGCAACATGAAACTGATTTGATACATGACTGGCTATACAACGCCGGTCCTTTTCGATGATGGCACTATGTACCTGACTTCTGCAGGCATCGTGCGTAGATCACGACCTCCTCCTTGACATTTGCTACACATACTAGTTGATTGAAATGATTTCCAAAGCTTTGAAACCAAACTGTGGCAGACTAAGAATTCTTTGGTTATATTTGTCATTTTTCAGTCTTCTTCAATTTTGCCGATAATATGGCCACGTGCAAAATCATTTAAATGACGTCGGGATGGCGTATCAAAAATTGCAAGTTCGTCTATTTATTGTTTCCCGTTAAACTTTGATTTTGAATAATAACACTCAACGCACTTCAACTCCTTTATATCTCTTACCACAGCTGTCATGTGACAAACCAGTTCTACAACACAAAATGTGTACACGCAAAACACATCTTACTGTATCATATACTTATGCTAATTTTCACACTTTCCCACCTGCAATTTCCTACTTTCAATTTTGTGGTTGCCATCATTCGGACATTGCAGTACTACAGTTTTATTCATTTTGTTAGGTTGTCGTAAGTAGTAATTTAAATGGTGCTGAATAGTAAGTTATATGTTAAGTATTTAGAATCATTCTGTATTTTTATTAAAACAAAAAACTTATTGTTACGACGTCATTATTTAGATTTATATTTGATCCTTGGCTATAGAAATTTTAAACATGCACTGTGCTATGGTGCCGCATACTGTCATAAAAATTATTGGTGATGGAGCTTACCTCTTGCGAGAAATATCAATTATGCATTATAAGATACTTAAGTTATGACACGAGAGGTGCGTGAGGAAGTAGTACAACAGGTAATAGATGAGTTTTCTTTTTTATTTTGCGACGGAGATGGAAAAAATTTTAATGCTTCTGCTGCCTACTGTGCTGAAATGTACCAAAATCACACTTATGGTAGTTTCGTATGTTTTAATGGCTTACGGACAGATTTGAAATTATTACTAAAATACAATACATGAAGAACTTTGACAATATCGCGTACAATTCTTAAAAACTTTTAAAATTTAAATCAAAGTACTTCCGATCTGACAAAGCAGCGGGAAATAGCTGGACGCAGAAAAAATGGTGTTAATGTATTGTTTAAAGTTAAATAAATTGTTAGGATTGGAGGAGGGAAAGGAGAAATAAAATATTTAAATGCAATTTTGCTGTGCATTCGGCTTGGTTATAATTTTAGTTTAAGTGTTGCACAAGATAATTTTGTAAATTGACGAATCTGATTGCCAAAGGTAGCTAGTTTTTATTAAAAAAAAGTTGTGTAGCGTTTTATTTTTTTTTATTCGAAATGTAATTATTCAAATATCTTGAAAGTTTTCTGAGAAATAAATAATACGTTTGTTTAATTATCGATCGGTTGGTTAGTTAAAGTTTAATGGCACAAGAGCCAGAAGTGGCTATACTGCGCCAGTCACTAGGTAAAAGAATTGCACTTTTACTTATATTAGTGAATATAGTCCTATTGTTTTGATGAACTTGATTAAATTGTGATGTATAGGGTCACTAACAAGGGAAACTAGGGAAGTGTGACTCGCCAATTTTGATATAAACTAGTGGGATGTATGCCTTATGAGGAATAATTTTAGGGGGCAACATTCGTTTCGGCCCATAGAAGGTCCTGTGAGAGATAAAAAATAATTCAATATATAGAAAAATTGGTATTTTATTACCTCAATGCAGACTATTAGCTATTGTGATTGTCTCATATACTCCGATTAATTTTGTGGTACTTTCACGTACTATATAATGCATATTTATTGTCAAAATTGATTTCGAAAATTTTATATATCTGTAGTTTTTCAGAAAAACCTGTTAGGCTAATTTTTAAAAAAAAATTTACATCAAATTTTTTAAATTTTTTTTCCAAAATACTTTCCAAATTAATTGGAGTACGTAATTGCAAATCAAATTATTAATTAATAATTAATTAACAATTAATTAATAATTAATTAACTTTCTGATTAATTTATTAATTAGCAAATTAATTAATTATATAATTAGCAGCAAATTAATTGGATTATGAGACAATTACAATAACTAATAGCCTGCATTGAAGTAATAAAATACCGATTTTTCTATGTATTGAATTTTTTTTTATCTCTCACAGGATCCTCTATGGGCCAAAACGAATGGTTCCCCCTAAAATTATTCCTCATAAGGCATACATCCCACTAGTTTATTTCAAAATTGGCGAGTCACACTTCCCTAGTTTCCCTTGTAAGTAGGGATGAAAGATTGGGATAAAATCCGCCGAAAAGTTTCTTCCTCAAATATTTGAATCGTCTGCAGTTAGTTAATATGTGTTTAATTGAAACGTCAACTTGACATAGAGTACAGCTGGGTGCAGGTTCGGCTACCAGTAAATGCATATGCGTAAAACGAGTATGCCCGATACGTAGTCTGTTTATTAAAGTCTGGGTTTTGCGATCAACAGTTAATGTCTTACAATTATCAAGATTAGGATAAATTTCATGTAATTTATTATTATTTTGTCTATTCCAATGATTTTTCCAGGCTTGATGAACTGAAGATTTACAAATGTGTTTGAGGTCCAAACATGTCAAGAGATTACTGCTTAAGTTTTGAGTAGTTTTAGCTATGATATCAGCACGGTCATTTCCAAGAATGCCGACGTGTGAGGGTATCCAACAAAAATATATGTTGAACCCTCGGACTTGCAATTTCATAAAGTGGTTTTGTATTTTTTGAATTATGGGGTTTTTTCCAATGTAAGGAACACTAGATATAAAGCTACGAGAGTCAGTATAAATTATCCATTTATTTTTAGTTTGGTCTGAAATAAAATTAAGCGCTAGCAAAATAGCATAACATTCAGCAGTGAAAATTGAAGTTTCGTGAAGAAATTTTTCAGACATATTAAAACTTTCGTAAGCAACACCGCAACCAACATGGTTATCATGTTTCGATCCATCTGTGTAAATAGGCGTAAAATCCATATATTGATGACGATGTTGGTAAAATCTTTGGGTAAAAACTGTTGGGTTTGTCTCGGATTTTTTCAAATTATTAAAAACGTTTAAAACACAAGCTGTAAAGTCAACCCATGGTGGGATAGCGCCTGTGTAAGTAAAAACCTCAAAATTTAAAATGTTAAGTTCACATAAAATGTTGGTGATTCTTATTCCAAATGAAGGAATGTAAGACGGGCGTGAAGAGAAGTGAGTAACAAGTTGTGGATGGCAAACACAAGAGTAAAGTGGATGAAGAGGATTCGCTTTTATTTTAAAATAATAGTCCAGAGATAACTTATATCGACGAAAATGCAGAGAAGGTTCAGAACATAACACATACAGACTCTCAACTGGTGAAATCCTGAATGCACCTGATGAAATTCTTAGTCCTTGATGATGGATGGTATCCAGATATTTTAATACAGATTGGCGGGCTGATGAGTATACAGAAATACCATAGTCAAGTTTGGAACGGATAACGGAGCGGTATATTTTAAGCATTGCGTCCATGTCAGCCCCCCATGAGCAGTTTGTGAGGACCTTAAGAATGTTAAGTGATTGAGAACATTTTCTTTTAATATAAAATATGTGTGGTTTGAATGTAAGCTTTTCATCGAAAATCATGCCTAGATACTTGGTTTCTGCTAGAACAGGAATCACGTTATTATTAAGAGTTATCTCAGGATGAAGATGCATACCACGTTTACGACAGAAATGAACACAATGAGTTTTATGTGGAGAAAATGTAAAACCGTTTTCATTTGCCCATTTTAAAATTTTATTTACAGCTATTTGTAGTTGTCGTTCAATGAGAGACATATTGACAGATCGGCATGAAATTCTAAAATCGTCTACAAACAGTTCGCCATAGACAGTCGGGGGAAGTTGATTTAAAATTTCGTTAATTTTCAAAATGAAAAGTGTCACACTTAAAACACTTCCCTAAGGAACACCTTTTTTTTTTTTTTTTTTTTTTTTTTTTTTTTTTTAAAATTATCGAAATTACTGTACGTAAATAATATTATGCTTTTTAAAAAATAAGTAAAAAAAAATAATATAATTAATATTGGTCGAAAGCACAACGTGCTCTTGTCTCCTTGAGTATCGCATATTTTATTTTACGCTATTGGATGTTACTTCTTCTTCCTTTTGAGACAATTTCTTTTAAATTTGACAACTTATTAAATTTGGAAATTAATTTACTTTAAGTTATTTTTTATTGTATAATAAATTTCAAAATGTATTTAATTACTAACGTTATACAAACGAATAATTTAGAAGAGTACTTACAATTATGGTTACACTAAGAGCGTAAAACTATTTACATATTTTGACTGGCTTAGTCCATAGAAAAATAGATCTGTGTTCACAAGGAATTGTATCACAAAATTTTGACCGATCGTAGGAACAATACAGAGACTGGTACAGCGGACAATATGCATACATTTATTTTATATTCTTAAGCACATTAAAAATAATTCAAAAAAAGAAGGCAATATTCTTCCCACAGTTCTGTTTTCAACTACAGTTTTATTGGGCTTTATTTCAAAATCAAACTTAATGAAAAAAAACCCAACTATTCAGTGGGTAGAAAATAAAATAAAAAGTTATGTAGCACGTACTTGGATATTTATTTTTAAAATACATTATACAGATAATTATATGCAACCTTGTTTGATGACGTGTATACATTATTCAAAATTTTTTGTGTGGTACTTATTAATTGGTTTATATAGAGTTCTGCAACGTATATGTTATCAGCAACGTCAACAATCTGGTAATAGTAAGGAATTAAACAAATTTTCTTGACATTGTTAATATTGGCAAATGGTATTATTAGTTTTTGATTATGATGATGATCATCATGATGAATTATTATGATTAGTATGCTTGTGAACAATTGATATGATTAACAAGTATCAGTTGAAAAATTTTAAAGAAATAGATTTAGATTTTGTTTTGTCTTTTTTAAAAAGAAAGATATATATTTTTAATAATCGTCATGTATAATAAATGTGAGTCGATGGCCGGGATTCTCTAACTGAAATAGTTTTTCATTTTCAAGAACCATTAAAAGATTTACTTCATGTACTCTGCATAACATAAAGTATTCAGCATGATTTTCATACTAATCTGTCTTAATACTGTCCCATTTTCAATAGTAAAATACACTATTGCACATAATAATTACATTTTAGCTGGTTCGTAATTCAAAATCTTTCTAACTTTTCTAGACCTAAATAATATTTCAATAAGAAAACCTTCCTCATAAAAGAATAGTTTGAATTCATTTCAAATTCTCTTTTCAGAAATGGTACTGAGATATTAAGAAATGCCCTAAAGCAAAAGTGAGGTTAAATCTTGTTTCACTTGTCATTGCTGAAGTTTTAAGTAATGTAGAACTTCATAGAGGAGTTACTTTTATCTCGTATTTAATGTATACATTATCATTAAAAGTCTTCCTGTTACTTGATATTTCGTTTGCTGTTACTTTCTTCACATCTGGAATATAAGAGATAAGCTAAGAAAATACCAAAATACCCTTTGCTTAGTAACAACTTTTGCGTAATATGTGTTTGAGGAGAGAAAGTTTTGTCCTAGATTAGTTAAAAATAAAAACTAATATTAGGTACAGTGCGCAAAATTTAAAACGGACCACCCTGAATAACTTTTGATCTAATGATCGGATCTTCACTGTCTAGGACTCAATCTTTCGTGAGGGTGATCTTAAATATGGTAATTAGTTGGAGCAGACGATCTTCAAAGTTACGAAATAAATCACAAAAACGTACTTTCTCTGAATAAACATACTTTTTTTACGAAAGATATGGATTTCTGACCCCTCCCCCCCCAAAAAAAATATAGGAGGTAGTCGCAATCTGCAAAATATGGTCCCAGTAGTTCGGTCAGGAGAGCGGTTCAAGGTTTGGACCCCTTAATGTTAATTTTACTTTTTGCTATATCTTTCTTCGCTATATCTCGAGAACTTTTTGAGAGAATTTAAAATCTTTTGTACGCAATTATAAAATTCGTTTATCCAAAGATAATTCCGTGCAAAAAAGAATTTTCAGAAATTACTTATACATTTTTTATTATTTTATTTCATGTTAGACGAAATAATTTGCAAGATGAACAAATTTTCTCATCATTTTAAAAAAAATATAGTTTTGCATGGTAAAATATAAAATTTAAGCAAAATTGGTCACACAATTACTGAGAAATCAAATTAAAAAAAGAAAGTCGAATTTTAAAAATTTGATTTCTCAGGAACTATTTGACCGATTTCCCTCGAATTTTGTTATCTTGTAAAATTATAATCTCTAAAATAGGGTAAAATATTTTTATTCCTTTCAGTTCGAAATTTTTCGACTAACATTAAATATATTAATAAAAAATAAAATACTAAAAAATAAAATAATGAAAAAATAAATAAATAAAATAATAAAAAAATAAAATAATAAAAAACAATAATAAAAAATAAAATAATAAAAGTAATAAATATTTATTAAAAGTTATTCCTCGCATAGAATTATCTTTGGATGAATGAATTTTTTTAATTGCGTTCAAAAGTTTTCAATTCACGCTGAAATTTCTTGAAATATTTCGAAATAAACAAAAAGTAAAATTAATATTAAGGGATTTAAACTTTGGACAGCTCTTCTGACCTATCCTTTGAGATCATATTTCCAAAATTGCAACTAACCCTATATTTTAATTCGAATTCATCGAAAAAAGACAAATTTATTCAAAGAAAATACGTCTTTGTGTCTGATTTCGTAATTTAAAATATCGCCAGCACTAAAACTAGTAAATTTGAGGTAACCTCTTCGAATAATTTAGAATGAGTCCAGGAATGAGAAGCTCTGATCATTAGATCAAAAGTTATTAATTGTGGTCCATTTTTGATTTTGCGCACTATACATTAGATAGGAAAATATTTCTTAATATCAGTTGGTGTTTCTGGTTTAATAAATATGCAAATAAATATATTTTTTTACTGTCAAGACCGTAACATTAAGCGCTGTAAGAAATACATAAGAATGTATCATAGAAATAATATTTCCCATGAATTTATAGAATTTTACTGTTTTAAATGTGTAAAAATAAAAGCAAGTATCTCAATTTAAGATTTTGATTCATTTGTTTTAATTAGTGTTTCCATTTCGCTTGTGCAACGGTTATTCTAAAACTAAGGTTCAAAATGCCATAGTTAATTGAATACCATGCCAACCCCCAAACCCCAAAACTTCCCAAATGTAGTAAAATTTATGAAGTTTCTTTCTCTATGGGAACACAAAAAAGCTTGGCAATTTTTACCGAAGCGCATTGGTTACAATTTTGGTAAAATTAACAATAAAATATTTCATATTATGTGTTAAACTTTGGAAAATGTCTTAGATCTTAACAAAACATTACCCACATTTACCCCCTCAAAACAGGAGGAAGCATACAGAAGAAGGTACAGTAATTTTATCATGGCATTAAAACTATTTATTCTATCAAATTTTGTTTTCATTTTTTTTCTTCACATTTTTAACTAAATATGTGGTAAAAAGAACTGTAATTTTGAAAAATCGAATTTTTTCTAAACCATTATTTTAGTTTCAACTTGTGACAGGGGGCAGAATCCTATGACTTTAGAAATTGTTGTGATTATTATTTTGAAAATTGTTCTAAGAGAATATTTTGATTATTGTTTGAAAAAATATGAAAATTATGTATCGGAGTAGAGAAACACATAAAGAACTTTATTTTATTTTATTATTTTTTTTTGAAAAAAGTACGAGCACAAATTTGGAATTTATTTAAACCTTCATTTCATGTAAACAGTTAGTCCAATAGCTATGGGATTAGTTTAGTTCAATTGAGCATGAAAAAATTCGTTAAAAGAAATGTGTGTTAAATGCCTGTTTAAAAGAAATTTTATTTTATATTTCCACAATTGGTTCAAAAATGAAAAAATTTTTCAATTCCGAATCAATCTTCGATTTTTGCATTGATTAGAATAATAAGTTGACTATTAGTTTGCGTGCAGAATATATTTCAATAAATTGCAAACCACTGCATTAGACTCCAAAATAATATTTTCATGGAAATCTTACGTAAATTGTATTTTGATTGTTAATGAGATTTTGAAAAACCTCCATACATTTAAGAATTTTTCGATTTTTCCCAAGGTGAACAAACTGTTTTTGGGTGGGACTTTTTATAGTAAATTTCAAGTTATTTTCATTATCAAAATCTTATTGAAAAGTTACGACTTCAGTAGTGGTAACAGTTAAACTTAACTAGTTAACTAGGCGACATAAGGTCCATCTCAAAGCACGGGTTTCAATAAGTTTTTTCGCATCCATCTCTCTAAGTCTCTCTTAATCCCATTTGAAATTCCCCAGCCAATTCGAATCTAAAAATAGAATTTTATAAGGTTTTTATTAGAAGGAAAAATACAGCAATCAATAAATAACAGTGGTTTTCGATTTTTTTAATTCATGACTAAGAAAATAAATCTTAAGTAAATTAATAAAACAATACACAGTTTAAGTAATATCCCCAACTTATCGAAAATTAAAAATTAACTCTCACGGAAACAGTTGGACTGCAAAAAATTCTGGATCAGTAAAAAATACCAGCACTCAGGCTGCCAGTACTTCATGCTGTAATCTTCATTTTGACCGATACATGTTACGAGACAAAAAAACTGATATACCGACATTTTTACAGTAATATTTACCGTAAAATTACTGAATACTATTCAAATAAATATTACTGTAAACATTATGATATAATATTTTTAAAAAAATACAGAAATGACAAAAAAGTGCTTTTTAAACTGAGCATTTACTTTAAAATAAGTATGTTTATCATGTAAATAAAAAATTATGCGTAAAAATCCATTGTTTTATATTTTAAAGTAATTGTCAATGTATATTGCTGAAACTTAAGTTTAATCACATTTAAGTAATATTAAAAATATAATTTCTAAAAAATTATTCATTTCATTTGATAATTTATTTAAAAAAAAAAAAAAAACCATCCTCTAATATACGAACAACCTCTAATATCAAAACAAAAGTTTTTTCAAAGAAAATTATTATTAATTGAATATTCGATTTAAAATATTGTTATTCTAATTTATGAAGTAAAGATTGAAATTAAAAAAAAAGTTTGCAATTGAGGCATTTTTTAATATATATGAATCTTTCCTATAATGTCTCACATTGAATGCTTGCAGTACCATACTGCAAAAAAATTCCTGATCAAATTACGTTAAAAAGTACCGACTGGCACTCAGGCACTTATCTATTTGCATTTACAGTGCATTGATGCTTCGAGCCTCTTGGAAGCATCACAAGGGGGACAGATTAGAGGCTTATTAAATAGAATACTTTTTTTTCTTCATTTATTTTTTCGAATACTATTTTTTAGGGTTATTATTTTCTGTTTTTTTTCTTCTTTTTGTTCCAGATTTCGTCTGAGTGCTATAACTCAATTTCTGTTTAATGAGTAACAGTAACTTTTTTCCCTCGATCTCTTTGACACTGTGAAACTCGATCATAAGGAGAATTTCTAACTGGTACGAAACAGGCAAGTAAAAAATAAATACTTACTTAGAGAGTAAATTGTTAGAGAGAATAAAAAGAATAAATAGTTCGGCACTAAAAGTGAAAACATAAATTTTATACCTGCCCACGTTAAAAACTGATAAAGCTACTGAAAAAAACTTTTCTTTGATTTCATAGAAAAAAGCTAGAATTTGTATATTTTTTTATGAAACTATACTAAATTTAAATATATGAAGCTGTTTAATAAATTTAATTCTTTTAAGATCCTTAGAGTTAAATTCCTTAGGAATTGAGCAGGCTTATGGCTAGTTGACATTTTTTATTTCGTTTTAGTTTTCGAGATGTATTTCTAAAGTAGCTATGGAAAATTTAAATCTTTTAGGCATGTTATAAAGTCTTAAAAGTATCTGGCTGACAAAAGCATGAATAAAAGAAACTAAACATGTAACCAGATAAATTAAAATTAAAAGCACGAGATTTTGACGGAACATCAGAGAGTTGTTGATTTTTTGAGAAGATAGTTCTTGTTTTTGAATTTGTGGTTTATACTAACGAGTTGCAGATTTTTCCATATTTTTACAAGGTTATTACTCACTCGTTAAGAGGGAATATAATTTTGTTAATTTATGTGTGATTTTTAAATAAATGTGTTTCATATTTAAAAAAAGAACTGTTTCTTAATATAGCTTGGTTTTTTACTGCTATATTTAATTGGTGGAAGCGTCTGGAACAGTTCCAGAAATGTTTTAAGCTTAAAGACTGTGGTTCCATGTGCGAGAGTGTGCGGGAACTATCATTACGGCTTTCGTGTTTAAAAAGAAGAAGTGTGATTTATTTGCATATGATTGTAGGAAAAAAAATTGCAGGAAACCTGAATCTAAATCCAGGAACGCTGAAAAACTGGATATATGTAAATCTTTAATCCGAATTGTATCTCCTCCTGAATCAGCCGTAACATTAGTGAATGAGATGTTTAAATTTGAAGCCAAAAAATGTGGAATTCAACGGTACTTCGAACTCTTTGACCAGGGAGCAAAGGGGATTTAGGGTGAATTTTGATTCTTGGTTTTCGTGTGCCTTACAACTTATTCCTGCTAAAAGGTCAGATATTCATGACGATGATTTCTATTACTTTAAAGAAAATCTCATTCTTAATTATCAGTATGATCCACAAGATATTCCCTGTAAGTATCCACAAGACATTCAGTATGATCCACAAGACATTCGTCAGACAGAAAAAATTAATGAGAAATGGAATTCCCTTGGAGATCTGCACGTGGATGTTTCCATTGTTGTGAAATAAAACATTTTAATGAATACTGTAGGCATCAAGGCTTGGATTATAAAAAAGAGAATTACGATAAAAGTTGGAAATATAGTGATCACCAATCTGACTATAAAAATATATCGCCAAGTGTTTTCCGAAAAGTATCAAATTCCTGTATTGAAAGAACAATTACTTCGAGGGACGCAGAGTCAAGGTGACTTAATATTGGTAAATTAAGTGGCACTATGTCTGGAAATATTGCCAAGAGTAATTCTGAAAGTAGCCAATCGACTTCGAAAATAATAATATTCTCGCCAACCGTTGTACAAAAAGAAATGGAATCAATTACTAAAGTAAATAAGAAAATATTTTTAAAAAAGTGTATAATTGGAGTTCTCCAAGTTTAATAAAGCCGTATAAAATAAAAAGAAATAAAGCATGCTTTCGTAAAGAATTCGAAACATTTGATGAAAACATTGTGGAAAGTGTAATAAATATTTCTTATAGAGGATCGGAAGAAACAGAAACAAATAGTAGGAGCAGAAAAATATATGATGTTGGAAGTTAGTCCATGTGTACTAAACACAGAAATAGAAAGTGAAGTACCAAAAGATAAATTGTTCGATGGAGTTTCAAGAGAAATAGTAAAGGTGGTAGAAAAAAGGAATGTCTTCTCCTCCAAGAAAAAAATTGAGATGAAAAATAAAGAAAAAGTTGATTGCCAACTCAATCGGATCAGTTTTGTGGTAGAAACTGTATAAGAAATAACACTGCTAAAGTGCCAGAAAGAAGCGCCATATGCAGATACTTTTTCGTCAAAAACTTGTGAAATGGTGTTGGTAGAGAGTGAAAAAGGTTACCAGAAAAAAGAAAGACAAGTTAGAATTGAAAGAATTTCGGAAGTAAAATCTAGTGATTCTAAATTATTGAATAAAATCCATGTACGTACTGAATCCTTTTTATGGAAGAAATGAAGGATATTGATTCTAATAAAGGCAACGAAAGTCTATTGGAGACTGTCGGTGTCAAAATGGGGACTAAGACATTAGTTAAAGAAAAAGGTAAAAGTTTTTCTTTTAAAAGAGTATCGAATAGTGCTAAAGATAAAATTAAAACCAAAGTGGTTAACATGCAGTTTAGGAATGAACAGTTGAGTTCCAGAAGAAAAACACCTGTCAATGCAAAGCAAGTAAAACTCTTCAATGAGGAAAAGAACTTTGGTAGGAATGGAAGCTAAATGAAAATGACCAAATAGCAAAAAATCAATGCCGAAAGGAAAAGAAAAAAGTATTTTGATAGAATTATTGTCACTCAAGAGTTAAACTCAAATGGTCGCCAAATAATTTTGATACAGGATTGAAATAAATGGTCACAAATTTATTGATGAAGGATTGAAATAAAATCAGAATCGATTTCAAGGAAAGTTGAAGTTTTTGCGGATAAAAGTAAAAAAGAAAACTTTAAGAGCCAAATGTAATTTTGATCATCGTTCTAAAGAGAACAAGTATAAGTGCAAAAGATATCTGCCACATTAGAAAAACTACAGCGCTAATAAAGTATTGAAAGAAAAGTTCAGTCATTCGGGCAAGAAAAGGAAATCCAGTGTACTTGGCAGAATTGGTAAAACTTACCAGAAAATTAATCAGTGGAACTTTAAGCTTAGGAAAATAAAAGTTGGAAATAATTGATGAAATGGGATCGTCAATTGGTGATTGGCGAATCTAGAAAAAAGAAAGGAAAAATCATAATGAAATACAAAGAAACCATATTTCTAAAAAGAAAAAAAATTCTATTGTAAAATATGATAAACATTCCCTTATAGACTGCAGTTTAAAAAATAAAAGTACATTCTTAATTTGGGGCCAGATTCTGAAAGTATGCACACAGATGAATTCTTTAATAACTTTTCTCTCATTTTCTCAGGAAAAATTCTTCCAAGGGGAGAGGAGTTATAATGTCTTAAAAATATCTGGCTGACAAAAGCATGAAAAAAAGAGACAAAACATGTAACGAGATAAATTAAAATTAAAAGCACGTGATTTTGATGGAACATCAGAGAGTTGTTGATTTTTGAGAAGATAGTTTGTGTTTTTAAATTTGAAGTTTCTACTAATCCGTTACGGGCAGTTTAATTTAGTTAATTTATGTGCGGTTTTTAAATAAATGTGTTTTTTTATTAAAAAAAAAAAAGAACTGTTTCTTAATATAGCTTGAATCGTTACAATGTGTTTTTTGCAATAAATAAATAAATAAATAAATAAGATAAATAAATATTTAAATGAGGTAAATAAATAAAGTTAATGATTAAAGAGAATAAATAAATAATTATTTTATTGATTAATTAAAGTTTTGGAGGAAACTTAAGACCAATTGGTATTTTAAGCGAAAAAAATCCTTTTACTAATAAAAACAGTTTTTGTGCTGAGAATATATCAAGTCATTGTTAATTATTTTGTTTTTCCCTACCATCTATAAGGATGCAAATACTTATAGTTGAAGTATATAGCTCAGAGTTCATTCCTACCAAAGTACCAAGAGTCAATTCTTGCATCCTTACACTTAGTATGGCATTACAAAACAATTAACAATGCATTGATAAATTTTTGGCACAAAAATTGTTGTTATTTGTAAAACGATGAAGTTCGCTTCAAAATAATTCTTTTTTTTTGGATTTCGACCGACAAACTTTATTAGTGTTAACTCCAAAGGTCTAAATCTTAGTGAATGCATATTAACGGAAAATATTAAAAGGAACAAAACATGTGTGGTGCACTTTTTGACGTAAAGTAATACTTGAGCTTTAATTTGCGCAAAAGCGAAATTTTGAGCAAGATATAATGTCATTATTGGCCATTTCCAGGAATGACCAGATATCTTCTAACTTATTCAACGATTTTATTATGCAACCAAACTCTTTAATACGACTTACACTTCATGTGAGGCAATAAGCAAACCACATATTGATCTTTTTGGGCATATCCTTCTGCATGTATTCGCAGAAATATTTAGCTTTTGACTTCCAGTTTGCGTTAAAAGATTTTGGTGGTCAAAGTCTAAAAGAAAAGCTTAATTTTGTCGTACAAATTCTGTACAAGATTTAACCATAAGTATTTGCATTCGAATAGTTAACTAAGTAGGCACGAAATAATAGGCTTCAGTTTTGGCATGAAAAGAATTTCCAAGTATAACCTGATATTGTTTTTCTTAAAATACGATTTATCATTCAGATCTCACCCCAAACTTTTAAGAATTTTTCTTCTAAATTAAAAAAAATTTGGTTGCAATAGATTGTTTTACTTAAAGAAAATACCCGTGAAAATTTCAAACTATTAAAAATAATACCAACCATTCAAATCTTATCATATCATGATTAAAAAAAAGACTAACGTTTTACTCATTTAGAAACAAAAAGTCCAAATAAAACTTCATTTTGCTATTTCTTAGTTAAGTTCACATTTATTTAATTCTAAATATTTTTTCCATATTCCTATTGAAACATTCCATTATTTGAAGCAAGAAAAATATACTTTTTTCAAAATTTCTTTTGATTCTCCTGAACAACATCTCAGTGAAAAAAAAAACTGCAAAATCAAAACTGCAAAAATTCCACAAATTGGATCATGTCTTGTTAAAGCTGTTGCTACTCCTCCATAGCTACTTCAACAAAATTCTAGATACGATATTTACTTCTACATATAAAAGAGTATTTCAGGGGTACAAATTTTACCAAAAACAGCTTGGTTGATTCTGTCGTGAACGTTTGATTTCACAATTTTGTTCAGGGTGACAATTGCTTATGGATCATCGTAACAGACTTTGAAAAAAAAATTGTTTTTCCTTTTTTAAAAATTCTAGACACATAACTCTGGTTTTAATTTTTTTTACCGTTCGCGTTATAAACAGCAAATTGTTTTTGATAATGTATATTATTTAAACTGATTGGTTTCTCGACGGAACTAAAAGAAAGTAGTAAAGTTTCTAAGAGAAAATTTGAGAACTCATCTCCCTTACTTCTAAATAAATAAATATTTCTGAGAAAGTATATCTCTACACCTGGATTTCTATTCTCCAATTTATAAATTGGAATCAGTAAGTTTTCGAAAATTCTCATGGAAAGATTTTTACCAGCTTTTTAGCTTTATTGGACAATGATCAGTAATAAAAACAAAGTTATAAAAACAAGCCTAATTTAAAGTATTTTCAAATTTTTAGTCAATTTGCAGTGTACTAGAAACATATTAATCAATTAGTAAAATATTACTAAGTTATCGATCGGTATTTCTTTATTTTCTTAAGCCTTTTCTATGCATAAACATTTTTCTCAGGCTTTTCTAATGTAACTTACCTGAGTTGTTGTATCCAAAATTCTTCACTGGTAAGCCCGGTAACTTACCTGCGGTTTTACAAATCGGTATCTAATGATGTTCACTATGAAAGAATCGCGTAGAAATACATCATGCGAACTATTTTGAATATTAATGGCTTCGAGGATTGAAAACTTTTGAAAAACGAAAGCATGGCATGATTTAATTTTAATTACAAGTTTAAAAAACAGGACATAATTTTTTAATGTATGGAATTACTTTCAAATAAAAGTATGATAAACCATTCGAAATCATTTTGTGCTTAAATGGCTTTCAAATAAATTTATCCTTTATGATTTGCAATACATATGCTTTAAGGCAGAAAATGTCAAAACAAAATAATTAATTGCTCACAAGTTTTAAATTAGAGCTATTGACTAAACTTTAAAGAAATCTTTTTTGAGAAAATTCCAATATAGCTAGAATACATATGAATGTTTGCTTTGTCCCTCGGCGTTAAATGCTTCAATACAAAGTCAAACAAAAGTTTGAAACAGTTCTAAGTGTTTATTGATAGAAAGGAAAGTGATATATGCGTATTAATTGAAAACCAGATATTTAAGCTTTAAAACTAGTCTAGGAATAGTTTAACATTAAAAAATCCAAAGAAAGCTAAATAAGAATTTTAATTTCATGATAATTGAGATATCCGCAAAAATCAAATTACATTTTATTCATGCTCTATTCACAAACATTGAATAGGGAGCTTTTAGCGTTAATTTTGACATATAGGCACAGTCCTCATTGATTCATTTAAATTCATTTGTTTGGGAAATGCACTTGTGTAGTTAGAAAAAGCCTTTTTGAGAAAGAATAAATGCTAAATCAGTACTTTCATGCTTGCTTCCAAAATTCCAATAAATAAATCTTAACTGTATGTTTTATTCTTAGAGTATGAGCTTTATAAATTGACATAAATTTTGCTATTTTTACTTGCGTTGCCAGAAAATAAATTTAACGGAAGTAACATTGATTAATATATTAATTTAAGCGTATTTTCGCACTTGGATAATATTTTAACACTTTTGTATTCAATAAGTCGAAGTTTCTTTAAGACAAATTAAGGTAAAAAGTTTCCTAATTTATCTAAAAACATGCATCAATTTTAAAACTTTTTTATAGTTATCTTAAAAAAATTATATATTTTTATTATGTTTTTATTATTGCCTTTAAGCTATTATTATCAACCCTCAAACTATTTTTTCCCTTTCAATATTACCTTTATGTTTATTTATATCTTAATGATGCAATGAGTGTGAATTAGGAAGAAGAAAAAAACGTTACATCTTTATCAACTTTTGATCTAAAGATTGGATTTTTTTTACATCAATTTGAAATTTTACTTCAAGGTGATTAAAAGACTTTCCTAAAATAGCATTCAGCAAATCATTTTTAATTATACATTTTTTATTCATGGATTGTGACTTTTGATCTTATCTTTAAAAACAACCATAAGACAATCATAAAATATACGAACTGTCGCTAAAAATTTTAAAATAAAAATCTTTTTAAAAACAACAATAGAGTATACAAAATCTCGCAGAAATTTTAAAATAAAACTCCATAGATGAACTGTTTATAAGCATATAGATTCCTTATTATTTTTTTTCTTTGATAATAAGGCTTAATTGAAGAAAAAACTATAAAATATAAATGTTTGCTTTACTTTATTGAAGCTGTTAGTGCAAAATTAAAAAAGGAAATTATTTCAAAATTTACTATCATATTTAATTAACATTTATAATAATTCTAAAATAATTTTAAAATAATTCTTTGAAAGATTTCTTAAAATAATAAAAATATTTTTAAAAACATCCAAAACATTACCATAAAACAAACAAAATCTTTACACAGAAACTTTAAAATAAAAATAATAGTAAAAACACTAAAAAAACAACAACCATAAAATGTACTAAAACATATAAAATCTCGCATAAATTCTAAAATATAACTCCATACGTTAACAATTTATATATATAGACTCCTTATTAGTTTTTTTTTATTGATAGCAAAGCAATTATAGAAGAAACTATAAAATATAAATGCTTGCTTTACTTTCTTAAGAATAAATAAAAGAAACTGTGAACATAAAATTAAAGAATGAAATTATTTCAGTATTTACTATCATATTCTATTAACACTTATGCATTTTAAATTACTTCTAAATCATAAATGGAATTCATGACATACATAAGTCATATTCATTTATTAAACTGCATTACTTCATTATTTTACTTAAATGTATTATGGTTCTGTGAGCGTAATTTCCTTCAAATTAGGTAGGCTTAAATTACTCCCCCTATAGATAGACTTAGAAACTTCATTTGTCAAATGACGCATATAATGCGAATTAAATGTAAACATTGCCAGTAAAATATTTCTCGTTAGTTTCTGATTGTATAACATGGTACGATAACGTGTTATGAAAATAGCAGTAGAAGCTGTAGACAGCATTCACTTAAATCGAGAAATGTTGTCACATATCAAGTGATGAATCCAATTAAGTGTATAAGCATTATATAGTTAAATCTAATCATTAATTTGAAACCATTGTTCACGTCATTTACCTGAATACTCCAAGCATTAGGCATTTGTTTAATATTCTCAATAGCTTACTCGCCAAAGGTAAAGTTTCATAGTCAGTCTCAGGACTTGAATAATTCAGAATTTATTAAAGAATTTCGCATAAGTCATTGCATATTAAGATACTAAAATCTTTTACCATTAATGCCCATTACTTAAAATGTATCAGTTAGAATTTAAATGTCAAAATCAATCAGTTTTCTATCTAGTACATTTGCTTCTCTGGTAATGTATAATTTTAACATAATAAGCGTTTAGTATGCCTAATTTAAATATATTTTAATATTCTGGTTTTTTTAACTATGCAAAGTAACTATTTTGAAATTATATAAATCGAACTTTATTGGAATTTACATTGTAGTAGATCATAATTTTCTGATTCATTACCAACGTGTTATTTAAATATATTAAATCACGTTTTCAAGGAATTTGTTGCATAAAGTTGAAATATATCGATTATGAAGTGCTCTTCTTAGTAAAAAATCCATAGAAGCAAATATAATAACTTAAGAGTCAAGGCTAAACTTAATTTTAATCGTTTGTATACAGACTTGCTCATTACCTAAGTTTAATCTGATGGAACATCTCAACTCCAGTGATACAAGGTGCATATTAAATTTTGGTATAAAAAGAAATGTGTTCCATTTTGACTACGAATAGAATAGAATAATAACCTTCCACGAAAAGAAGATATCATAAATTATGTATAACAGTTCAATAGAGGAATATAATAAATTATATTTTGGAGTTTAACGTAATTGTTTAATAATGCTGTCAAATTCGTTTCCTTCATCGCATGGTTTGGATAACTTCGAAAGGGGAAAATGTCGTACAATTATCTATAAATATGCTTTCAAAACAATATAAAAGCTTTTAAAAGTTAAACACGTCTGGCAGAATGTAATTTGTGCTATCATTTATGATACACACACACACACAATATATATATATATATATATATATATATATATATATATATATATATATATATATATATATATATATATATATATATATATATATATATATATACATATATATATATATATATATATATATATATATATATATATATATATATATATATATATATATATATATATATACATATATATATATATATATATATATATATACACCCTTGTGAAAATTAATTGAAACAAACTCTATAAATTCAGAAAACTAAGAGAAAATGCTATTTTATTTAAATTTATACAAACTCAAAAATGTTTAGTGCATAATACAATCTCCGCGACACTTTATTAACATTTGGACACGATTCGGCATGGATTCCACTAATTTTTTACAGTCATTTATAACACTAGTGGGCTGTGCCCCCTGCTCGCTAACGCTCGCCAACCCCCGAAAATTGCTACGCAATCTTATATGGTTTGCTTCGCAAACCAAGCTCGCTTCGCTCGCTACTAACTTAGGTACATTGCAAATGCACAAAATTCTAAGAATTCAAAACAATCATTCAAATCCATATAACAACTTTTTTTAAAAAAAAAAATTACATCTTTTTAGTAAATACTAAGTCATTAAAATAAATTTGAATTCAAATAAATGAAATAAATTTGAATTCAAATGAATTCAAATTTGAACTCAAATAAAACTCCAAGGACTTCGAATCAAATAATTAAGGAAACTACTATCACGTTTAATATAAAAGGAAGATTTATTAACTAAACAATAAAATTACAGCATTGCAGTTCCAAAAAACAAATCTCACACTCACTCAAAAAAACAATTTACCTTCTAATTAGTCACCATAGCAACCACAAAACTCTTCTCGTTACCATCTATAAACTGATATATAATAAATAAATTATTTAACAAAAAATACGATGCGCATAAGCACATAATATTTTACACTCTGGTTATTTCCGTTTTTAGAAGCGCTATATGTTGAGCCACCCAATCTAGATTTGGCATGTGACATTTTTAGCGGCAATTATTGGTAGATTTTCTAGCGTTGCCATTCGGAGAGTTGTAATGAGGCTTTTTTTTATCGCCGTGTAAGAGAAATATATATATAGATTTGTGTCCTTGTACCACACATGAATTAACGCCGTGATTAGCTTCTCCATAGTTAGTTGTACAGTCCAAATTTAATAGGCGATTCTTGCATATGACCCAGAGATTCTCAATTGGGTTGATATCCGGAGAGTTCCCTGGCCATTCCAATGTCTCAATTTGATTCTCAGACATGAATTTCTTGACAATTTTGGACGCATGGCAAGGAGCTAAATCCTGTTGAAAAATCCCTGTTCCATCAGGGTATCGTTTCTTCAACTCTGGAACAACTTTTTTACCCAGAATAGTAATGTACTGCTCAGAACGCATCATACCGTCAATAGGCTGCAAAGGTCCAACCCCATTGTAACCGAAACAACCCCAAAACATCTTCTTAAAAAAACACGAAAAAAAAAGTTTGTTTGAAAAAAAAAGTTTTGCACAAGGGTGTGTAAATGGAATTTTCTGATTGGTTAAAAGTTAGCCATTGTTTTAAATTTTGCTGTACACGAATCAGTT
Source organism: Parasteatoda tepidariorum (assembly GCF_982258835.1). Classification (NCBI taxonomy): domain Eukaryota; kingdom Metazoa; phylum Arthropoda; class Arachnida; order Araneae; family Theridiidae; genus Parasteatoda; species Parasteatoda tepidariorum. The sequence goes on along the minus strand of NC_141755.1, from coordinate 16,285,417 downwards.
TTCAAATATCTTGAAGATAACAACAGTGATATTCTCTATCTTATAGCTCTATTCTTTTAGAAAAGTAAATTACATATACTTTAATATTTAATCATAATTCGGTCCTTTATTTCAGGTGAGCACAAGCACGTAAAATCAACGAGAATAAGTTTCGTAATTATTGGTCGTATCACGGATTTAGTATTGTGAAAACTGTTTAATAAAAATCAAGGCAAAAGCAAATTTTATTCATCTTGCACGCTTTTAATAATTATTATATTTAGTATGCAATTTTAGCTGAATTTAGTATGCAATTTTTCATTGCTGACAGTTGTCATTTGAAAACTATTAGATTGTTTATTATTACAAAGTTTGCGAATTCACATTCATTTTAATTATTTCATTTAAAAAATAGGAGTAGACTATATTTGAGGGTGCCCCTTGATTCTCACCAAGTTGTGATAGCGGTTGATCTCCAAGCTGGCCGATATTGAATCCCAATCGTGATTCTGATTCGTTTAAATTTCAGCGTTATTTTTAAATGTTCAACGGTATATGTAATTTCAGAAATCCGTTAGTTCTATGTTGGATACCGGCTGGTTAGGTTACTTTTGCTTCTAATCAATAGGATCGAAGGTATGTGGGCAGTCATAAAAAAAGGACTTTAGAAAAAAATGTCGACGCCATTCCGATACCACAGACGCCATTTTCAATTCGTATTTCGCCGAATTTATGTGGCGATGGAGGAACACAGATTCTATTCATGATAAATTTAGACAGTATCTAACTGCTATTAGAGAATTCTGTGCACCTAAAACTGAGGAAATTCAAGCTTAATGAATAAGTGAGATGTTTTTTTTCCTTTTCTTTCTGTGCTTACTCCATTAATTTTTATTTCGATTCAAAATGCATTTTATTGGGTTTATTAATTTTGCTTACATTGGGTTCATTGCAATTTTATAAAGTTTTGGCCGATGTCTTGCTGAAATTTTCCAATGTATTATTAAAATATCATTATGTTTTGGCAGCCATTCCTGTTACCGCGGTGTTCCGCGCAAACAGGAATGGTGATAAACATAAGTTACCAATTTCGTCAAGGGGCACCCACAAGTATATTTTTACCAAAAATAGATTTTTGTTTTAAATTTTATCATTATTATATTTCTTATTTAATTTATTTCATTTTTATTGCTTTTTTATTATTTAAAATAAATACGTGAATTTTCGAATTAGCAAATTTGCGACCACTGTCAACTTCTACATTTCTTTTTGTTTGAAAGAGAATATTTGCAAAAATATGCCACCTAAACGAATCGCTCTTAGTCGATCAACATCTCAAGCACGCAAGAAGAGAACTAACCGTGCTTCAGAAAAATCGGAGCAACGGGAAGAAAGACTTGAAACTAATCGAGAACACAATGCTTTAGCCTGTTCCTTGGAAACATCAGAGCAACGGGAAAGAAGACTGTTAACAAATCAACTACGCACTTATCAAGCCCGTTCGTCGGAAACATCAGAGCAACGGGATGCAAGAATAAAAATCAATCAAGAACGCACTTCGCTTTTAAGACGCTGCCAATACTCTGATTTGAATCTCAGTGCATTTCACTATGATCCGACAACCAACTATAGTCTTTCACCCAAGCGTCCTCCTAAACGGCTGGATTGATTTAAATGAAATTTTCTGTGTACCTTCGGAAGGATTCGAGAATGGTTTAGATTCACAATAGAACATTCTGCCACAAACCGTTCCAGCGGTATCAGCGAAAATCGAAATGGAATTTTCTGATTGGTTAAAAGTTAGCCATTGTTTTAAATTTTGCTGTACACGAATCAGTTTTCAAATATCTTGAAGATAACAACAGTGATATTTTCTATCTTATAGCTCTATTCTTTTAGAAAAGTAAATTACATATACTTTAATATTTAATCATAATTTGGTTCTTTATTTCAGGTGAGCACAAGCACGTAAAATCAACGAGAATAAGTTTCGTAATTATTGGTCGTATCACGGATTTAGTATTGTGAAAACTGTTTAATAAAAATCAAGGCAAAAGTAAATTTTATTTATCTTGCACGCTTTTAATAATTATTTATATTTAGTATGCAATTTTAGCTCAATTTAGTATGCAATTTTTCATTGCTGACAGTTGTCATTTGAAAACTATTAGATTGTTTATTATTACAAAGTTTGCGAATTCACATTCATTTTAATTATTTCATTTAAAAAATAGGAGTAGACTATATTTGAGGGTGTCCCTTGATTCTCACCAAGTTGTGATAGCGGTTGATCTCCAAGCTGGCCGATGTTGAATCCCAATCGTGATTCTGATTCGTTTAAATTTCAGCGTTATTTTTAAATGTTCAACGGTATATGTAATTTCAGAAGTCCGTTAGTTCTATGTTGGATACCGGCTGGTTAGGTTACTTTTGCTTCTGATCAATAGGATCGAAGGTATGTGGGCAGTCATAAAAAAAGGACTTTAGAAAAAAATGTCACCGCCATTCCGATACCACAGACGCCATTTTTAATTCGTATTTCGCCGAATTTATGTGGCGATGGAGGAACACAGATTCTATTCATGATAAATTTAGACAGTATCTAACTGCTATTAGAGAATTCTGTGCACCTAAAACTGAGGAAATTCAAGCTTAATGAATAAGTGAGATGTTTTTTTTTTCCTTTTCTTTCTGTGCTTACTCCATTAATTTTTATTTCGATTCAAAATGCATTTTATTGGGTTTATTAACTTCGCTTACAATGGGTTCATTGCAATTTTATAAAGTTTTGGCCGATGTCTTGCTGAAATTTTCCAATGTATTATTAAAATATCATTATGCTTTGGCAGCCATTCCTGTTAACGCGGTGTTCCACGCAAACAGGAATGGTGATAAACATAAGTTACCAATTTCGTCAAGGGGCACCCACAAGTATATTTTTACCAAAAATAGATTTTTGTTTTAAATTTTATCATTATTATATTTCTTATTTAATTTATTTCATTTTTATTGCTATTTTATTACTTAAAATAAATACGTGAATTTTCGAATTAGCAAATTTGCGACCACTGTCAACTTCTACATTTCTTTTTGTTTGAAAGAGAATATTTGCAAAAATATGCCGCCTAAACGAATCGCTCTTAGTCGATCAACATCTCAAGCACGCAAGAAGAGAACTAACCGTGTTTCAGAAAAATCGGAGCAACGGGAAGAAAGACTTGAAACTAATCGAGAACACAATGCTTTAGCCCGTTCCTTAGAAACGTCTGAGAAACAGGAAAGAAGACTGTTAACAAATCAACTACGCACTACTCAAGCCCGTTCCTTGGAAACATCAGAGCAACGGGATGCAAGAATAAAAATCAATCAAGAACGCACTTCGCTATTCAGACGCTGCCAATACTCTGATTTGAATCTCAGTGCATTTCACTATGATCCGACAACCAACTATAGTCTTTCACCCAAGCGTCATCATCGGAAAAATGGATCAATTATGTATGTTTTGTAGTGCTCTCAAATTTAAGAATGAAACAGCTGGAATTTGCTGTTCTGGAGGCAAAGTGTAACTACCAGATTTAACGTCGCCAGCCGAGCCATTATCAACGTTGTTATCGGGTCAAGCAAATCAATAGAAACTTTTCTTGGCGAATATAGGTCAGTACATCCGTGTTTCCAAATGACTTCATTCGGTGCTGCTACAAGTATCGGTGCGCATATGGACAGCTATAGTTATTTATTACATTCACATGCAATCCTGCTTGAGCTAAAATTAAGGAGCTTTAGTAACTTAGGCAAACATCATCGGATCTTCATGATGCATTATCACACGTGAGTTAAAACAAATATTAAGCTCTAAACTTGGTTTTATTGCGAAAAGTCATGTTTTTAGAGAGACACGGTGTTTGATGCATTCTATTGAACGGCAGAAAAAGAGAATTGCCACATGATTTGGCTTATTGAAAAACTCACACCAGGACAAATTGGTCAGCTCATATCAGCAGAAATATTCATGACGCCATTGATCCAGAATTATTTCAGATCATCATCCAAAATATGTTTCAAGGTCGGTGTGCATCACCATACATGTCTGTTTGAAAATGCACTAACGATATCCTAGAGAATTAACTGTTGAGACTATCACTGGTTTTTTCACCATTAAATAAAATTATCTATTCAAATCATAATCACAAATCACATTTACACACTTAAATACAAAATTTAAATTCAAACTGAAAGCGTTGCATATATATATATATATATATATATAAGCGTTGCATATATATATATATATATATATATATATATATATATATATATATATATATATATATATATATATATATATATATATATATATATATATATATATATATATATATATATATAATAAAAATACTAGACAAATGAAAAAAAGGGGGAGAAATAATAAGTAAAAAAATAACAAACAACAGTTTAAAAAAAAAGAAAAAAAAAGGGTGAAATTTTATTTAAAAAACCGGAAAAAAAAGATATTATCTTTTCTTCAGCCCACACGATTATATCCGCAAAACAGAGTGCTTTCTGATATTGTATCAGTAAGGGCGAAGCAAAATATATGAATACAATAGTGTGAGGAGCACTCAAAATTTTTTTTATAAAAATAACAACAAAACTTATTGTTTTTCTTAACTTTCCTTGTGTTTTCTTGTATGTATTTATTTATTTATTATATATATATATATATATATATATATATATATATATATATATATATATATATATATATATATATATATATATATATATATATATATATATATATATATATATATATATATATATATATATATATATATATATATATATATAAATACAAGAAAACACGAAGAAAGTTAAGAAAATAACATTAATGATAATATTAATTTCAATATTTTGGAATTTGGTATTATGAAAGTTGAAAATATCTGCTTTGTTGATTTATACGATAAAGGAAATGATTTTAATTTTAATATTAATAAACTAGTTACTTGGAATTCCAATGTTTATAGGAGCATCTATTTAAATACCACTTTTAATGAAATGAACAGAATTAAAAGACTATGTAGTAATATTTATTTATCCAGAAAACAAATCGATAAACTCTTTCAAAATCTGATAAAAAACAATGGATACCCAACTAATGTAATAAAATTTTATATAAAATCATTGAATTAATCGTATATTTTTGTGGATATATTTACTAAAAAAATGTTTTTGTTAATTTTTATGATTTTCCCATGTGCAAATCCATTTCAGGTGAATCCATTGCCAAAATTATATACTAAATAATTTCTTTGTTAATTTGTATAATTTTTCCATGTGCAAATCCATTTCGGGCAAATCCGTGGTTAGAATTATTTACTAATAATGCCTTAACTAAATAATTTCCTTTGTTAATCTATACAGTTTTCCATGTGCAAATCCATTTCGGGCAAATCCGTGGATAAAATTGTTTGCTAAAAATTTCTTTATTAATTTATACAATTTTCCATGTGCAAATCCATTTCGGGCAAATCCGTGCTAAAATTATCTACTAAAATTCTTTCTTTGTTTATTTTTCCATGTGCAAATCCATTTCGGGCAAATCCGTGTTATAATTATCTATTAATATTTTTTTCTTTGATAATATAAATAATTTTTCTATGTGCTAATCTATGTGTTTTCTATGTGCTATGTAATAATTTTTCTATGTGCTGTGTGTGACATAATTTATTTGCTTGTTTCACCTATCGAAAGATATGAGAAATATAAGACCTTCTTGTGCTAAACTGCTTTATGGTACTGTCATCAATGCGTGAATGAGAGAGTATCGTATTCTAATAGTCCAGGGTCACAAATTTGGGAGTGCAGCACGCAGGAAACTCTTCATGTGTTGAAAGAAATGGAATGGAGAAAATATTGTCGTGTTCACGCAGGAATTTGAAACACCGTTGTGTCAGTCATAAGATTGACAGATTAGCACTCTAAGCCCTGCTGCAAAAAAAATAAGTGGCTTCATTAGGTGGTCCCAGTTGGTGCGATAAAATTTTAATTTTTTAACCATATTAAGTGATGAAGTTAATGGATGGTTTTTTTTCGCAATTAACAGTTTGAATGACATCTCATTTATGGTTATTTGACTGTTTTGGTTAAATATGGTAAAATAACAGTAAAAAAAAAATAGTGCGTGGAGTCCCTCCGCGCGGAAGAAGTTAAACTTCTCAACCTGCGACGTTAATTGTAGAAGAATCAGCAGTCGTAGAAGGATCACTAGTTCTATTCAACGACTCTTTTTCCTGCTCCGCTCGCTGCAGTGCTCTGTAATCACGGTAATATTGTGCATTTTTCTCTCGTGGACCTCTTGAATCAGTGGAAGTGCTTGTGGTTGCTTCATCGGAAAATGTATTCGTATTAATAATGTATGTGAATGCGTCATAATGTAATTTCAGAAGAGAAAACCTAGAGCCCCTGAATTAGACAGGTATGATAGTATAGATGCCTTAAGAAAACCTAACAATCAATTGATATTCACAAGAGACGTACCTTGACGTAACCTTAAATCCGTCTTATTGTCCGTGGGATTGTTTTCACTCATTTTTCACAATTGTTATCCACTAAATTTGAAAATAGAAAATACTACCCTATTAAATTATGTGTGTATCAAAACAAACTAAACAAATATTTATAGAAAAACAATACTTTTATGACTTTTATTATTTTTATGCTAGTGAGAACCGAAACAATATGGAAATGAATGAGGGAAAACTGGATCCTACCACGTGATTTCCCGGCCAATAAAAATGTAGCGTTAAACGTTTAACGCAACCTTGTTGGAAGTCACATAAATAAACCCTTAGCAATGTCTTAGCAGACATTTCTAACAATGTATTACGATAATTATTTTTAAATAGAATAATTTGGTTCCAAACTTTGTTACTTTAAATACTTTTATTTTATTATTTGGTTGCAGAAATAAAGATAAGTGATTATTGAGATATCTCTATCTTATTAAAATATTAATAGTTTAGGTTTTAACTTTTGGGATTTTTTAAGCTAAATTATGCATTATAAAACATATTTGCAAAATACTTAATTTTTAATAAATTACTGTTAAATAGCGTTTTGTTGAACTAATAGAGTAAAGGTGAAATATATTGGTTATGCAGAGTTCTTTTTCAATGAAGAATTTTTCGATCCTCTTAATTCTCATTTAGGAAAAATGAAGTTTTCTTAAAATTTATTCTTTTGTTGTTGTTGTTGCTGCTGTCTAATTTTACTCTTTCTCTCAGGTTTTTAATAAAATGTTAGAATGTATTTAATTTATTTGTTTTTGAATGAAAATAGTGTTTCTAAAGTAAATGTTTGTTAGTGTACGAGATTGAAGTTTTTTTAAGCGCTATAACTTCTGATAAAAGTCTTTTTTATATTCTCTATCCTAGAATAGTTTCTATATTCCAGAATAGCTTCTATATTCTAGAATAGTTTCTATATTCTAGAATAGTTTCTATATTCTAGAAACAGTAGTTTCTTATGCTGCACTTGATTTTGATTTAAAATAAAAATAATTAAGATAAATTCTATTCAATGATAATTGTTTGTAATGTATTATGCATTGATTAAATTTTGAAATATTTCAAATAAATTTTCGCTCAATAAAAATATAACACATTATTTTTAATTGCAACTTGCTAATTTATGTGGGTATTCACTGTTTTAATTACAATATTAATAATAAAACATTAAAAAATTGTAACACTTTTTTCAAATTATTACTTTCATAGATTTTTTAATTAAACAAAATATATTTTATGTTTACAATTTCTTTCATTTAGAAAATAATTTTTTTCATTTCAAATTCTATGCATTACTCAGGTTGAACAGGAACTAACCTTAGCAAAGGAAAAAAATGAATTGAAATAATTTTTTGAAGCAAAATATGGTATGCATATGTAAATTAAACCTTATCAAAGCATGAATAGTAAAAAAAATTCGAAATAAAGGAAATATTTCTGTTTGGTAAAATGTATCTGCAAAATTTGGAAAAAAAACTGTATTTATTTTCTTCTTAACATATGAAACGTAAAGGTTTATGAATTGAGCTTCACATAAAACTTTTTGCTTTCATTTAGTTAAATATTGAGTTTCATAACTTAAATGTAAAAACAAAATGTTGGTAAATATTAGACTTTAGAAACTCAAATTTGTAGAAGGATGTATTCGAAAAGTTTTGATCGAACTTACCGTAATGTTTTTGTACAGTCACATATTTTAATGCAAGATTCTGATTTTTTAACTTTGCTCGGTGTTCGAAAATTCAGATTATTAATTGAACACAATTAAATTCCCATTACTTTCAAACCTGTATTCTGCACGGAGAAAAGAATTCTGTTAAAGTTACCATACAGTAGGGTAATGTGGTAATGATATTCTTGTAAAAAAATATGAATAATAAAACCAAAATACATGGTACTTAAAGCATTCAGTTGGTAATATGGTAACAATTTACCGAAAATTCTGGTTTTCAAAAATTATAATTCTTATGTCCGCTAATTCAGTAAAAAAATACGAAAATGAAAAGTAAATTTAACCTAATAAATATTTTTATGCTATGCTCTAATAAAATGATAAAAATATCAAATTGCATCACATGTTATTAAACTACATTTTAATGGTAATTTTACCAAAATAATTATCGTAATGCTACGATAAAAATTATTGAGTTTATTTTGATACCATAAAACCGGAAACACGATAAATTTTACCATATTCTGGCAGTTCTGACCATACTTTTTTCTAGGTATGAGTGTTTCATAAATACAATGAATGATTTTTTAATCAACGAAAAGGTTTTTATAGAAATTAAGAACAAACTTATTTTATTTTCGGTATCCTTCTTTTATGTGTTTACTACAATTACATACCCTTTTCAGATGAGTTCTCCGAGGAGCGCATTGAAAATAAAGAGACTTAGTGCCGTCTTTTGGCGTTTTTTAAGATGTTCATTTTAAATTAAAACGCAAAGCTTTGAATATTTTACGAAATATGTCTGCACAACTCATTTTTTTACTGTAGTAGGTGAAATTTAATTCTAAATTATGAGAAAAATGATTTTTTCTACACAAAGTAATGCCACTTAATTTACATCCTTTAATTGACTAAACTACTAAAGGTCTGGTTTCTTAGGACAAGCGCCTTATCTGGGCGTCAGCGTGACGTCAACGTCACGCTGACGCCAACAAAATACTGGTTTGTTAGCTCAAGGCCTGGTTTCTTAGAACTAACGCCTTATCTGGGCGTCAGCGGAAAGTTGACGTAGATCTGACGCCAAAAAAATACTTTTTTGTTAGCTCAGCGTGAGCAGTCGGTCCAACGCAGACATTATCTCTCATTGCGCATGCGTTAATAACGTAAACAAATATTTATTTTGAATTTGTATTGATTTTGTTATTGTCGACCAGTGTTTTAGAGAACAAATAATGACTTTGTTCAAGAAAAAACACATTGCAGCTGAGCTAAATGAAGAGTGCTATGTTTAATGAAGAAGCTATGTTTAATGTCAAAATCAAAATCTTGGCTGATTTCAATGCGCTGTTGGATGTTGTCCGCCATTGCTTCTGTGGTTAACGTCACGCTGTAATCCAACTGCAGTTGAGTTGGACGTCAATTGTAGTTCAAGATGAGCGTTCGATGACGTATGCTATCAAACTCACAAATGAACCAATCAGAGGTTAACGCTGATTTCCAGCTGACGGCGTCCTGTTCTAAGAAACCAGGCCTTAACCGTCTTGTTTACATTTATAAATACAAAATTTTTAAAATATATCTTTATAAAAAAATTTCTTTTTAACGTCTAATTAATATTTATCTTTTAGGGGAAGATTAATAAATCCAAAACTAATGCATTAATTTACTGTTATAGTTATGAATAATTTCATGATAATTATTAATTCCTTCAGTATTAATAATTCTATTGTTATTATCTGTTTTGAAATTATTATTAATTTAATAATTAACATTAGTCTGGCCATTATCACTAATTCTATTATTAATGTTATTAATTTTCTGTTATGACTATTTCTACTATTGTTATTAACTCAATTTTTATTTTTTTTATTTAATGATTTTGTTACTCTTAACAATAAAACAATAAAATTAACCTTAAAAACTATTGTTTAAAAGGACTCAACTTAAACCAGACCACAGCAGGTAAGCCCACCATGTTCAATACTTTGCCCTTTTTGTCTTTCGTAGAATTTTATCATGTATTATGTTAATTATTATATCTTTATATAATATAAGAAGAGAGTGAAATGATAATAAATAGCCAATCACAGACGACTTGCGGTTAGTAATGCACAAAACAGCCAATTAAAATTGAGAACGCATGTGTGTGAAATGGTAATAATTTTTAATAATGCTGCTTGCTAAAATGTTACGACTAAACTTACCAGCTAAAGCTGAGTGGCGATTTTTACTTTATTTTGATTATGTCTAACGATGGTGTCACAGTTTTCCATTGTTATCCGTGCATTTCTATTGAACTAAAAATCGCGAGGTAGGATCCGGTTTTTCCTCATTCATTTCAATACTGTTTTGGTTGTCCTCAGCATAAAATTAAGAAAAGTCGTAAAGGAATTGTTTTCCTTTAAATATTTTTGTATCCCTAATTTATAGTTATTTTCCAGTACTGCTATTATTAGCGAAAGTATTAAATTATGGTTGAGAACTCATGAAATTTGTTTGAACAATATAATGTATTAAAAATATAAATGTTATTTTAAAAAATGATTACTTCGAATAATCACTTCTGTTCACCAAGAGATCTAAATGTTTATAATACTAATTGATAGTAATATTTGGAAGCGGGAAGTAGAGGCACAAGCGTAAGCAAATAGCACTTAACATCTATGTACTGAAAGGAATTCTATGTATTATTATAAATATAATGTATATAATAAATGTATATAATATGTATTATAATAAATATAATGAATAAGTATTATTATATATGTTTAGTGAAATACTCTAATTTGAAAAAAATTGTGCTATTTGTAGAAAATTAAAAGTTTATGTGAAACTGAATTTTAAAAAAAGAAAGCTATTAAACGGCACTATTTTGTTAAAGGTTCAACATGAATAAACACAAACTATTCAGAAATTAGGAAAAACAAGAACTGATAAAAGTGAACAATTTATTCCAAAAGCAGTTTCGATAAATTTTTTATGAGCTCTTAAATGATATTTCCTGTGGTGGCGGGATGTTACATTCCAAATGTTCTCTTTTTTCTTCAAGAGTTCAATAAATGTGCTCTCCATTTCGATGCTCCATCTAAAAGTTTCTCCAACGGGAGCTTGTTCAAAATTTTGACTCATCTTTGCTGCAATACAAGTAAAAAAATTTATTAAGAAAGGTGAAGCAAATGTATTTAAGGCAACAGACAATAAGGAACAGTCATTAAAAATTACCAACCAATTAATTCTGTCAGCATATTGTTATGGTATGAGTAAGTTTTTTATTATCAGTAAAAACTGAAATAAATTTTTAATGGTTTTCCATGTTTTTATAATAAGATTAATAGAAAGTGAAAGTAAAATTATGTATAATTACAAGGAGTATCAGTTACTTGTCCCATTTTTTCAAATATTTAACCTTAAGAAGAAGACTTCTTTTTTAGATAAATAATTTTAACTTTATCTTTAATTTCAAAAAATAAATTAATCTATTAAATTATGAAAAAAGCAGATATAAAAAGTACCTACATATTAGTATATTTAAAGTTAAACGTGTGTTAATACTTTTTTATTAAAAAAATTACATTGAAAAAACCTGTTAGGTGCTTTAACGGTTAAAAAAATATTTTCAACTTCCTTCATAATTTTTTCAAAACCTGCTTATTAATAATATAAAGAATGCAACTGCATTTGAAAAATTGATCCTTACAGTCTATGTTATTTAAATTTCCATCTAATCTAATTTCATTAAATATTACTTTTTGAAAAAACCCTCTTTAAGTTTTTAATAGTAATACAAAATTACAGATACAAGTTTCTTCAACTTTATAAATATTAAAAACTTAATCATATAAAGCATGCAGATCTATTTGACAAACTTATGCTACACAATAAATTACATAAGATTAAATGTGAATCAATAAGTTTTAATAAAAACATTTTTCTTAATAAAACCCACTTAGCGTCCCAAGTGGGTTTTTTCAAGGTGGGCCCACTTGTCAATAGAAAGTGCAAAGTAATTGGAAAAAAACAAATTTTTATTCCGCGAATACTGACAAATATACAGTTTAAAAATAAAATAATACAAAGAAATTAATTCTGTCAGCATATTGTTTAGGTATGAGTAAGATTACTTTTTATAACGCAATTTTTTCCTTTGTAAAAAAATATTCAAAATCACTGAATTCAGTACCAACTCTAGAATAATTGCTGGTATAATCTTATCGGAACTATAGAAAGAGCAAAGTAATTGTAAAAAAAAAAAAAACTATATTTGAATTCGGCGAATACTAATAAATATACAGTTACGTACGAAAAAGATTAAATGCAATTCATAAAATTTGTTTATCATTTAAAGTAATGTCAAAATATAAAACAAAACTACTTTTATGTACTTGCAAAATTTACTTCAGATTGGCGAATTTGGCGTAAAAAATCATACTTTTAATTCACGGTTAAAAACATAACACATTTATAACATAAACTTCTTTAATGGATAGAAACAGATTTATACTTCTTATAAAATAACTTTAAAATCAATACTCAATTAAAAACTCACCTGAATTAATATATAACAAATTAGATTCGCTGCTTTTTCACATAAACTTTGCCGCCATATTGTTTTCACTTGTGCTATCCCATAACCCCATGCGGTTGCTGCCACCTGATTGGTTGAATTGTGAAGTTGAATCAACTCTTTCGAAGAGATCTGAAAGAGTTGAACAGCAGTTGATCCAACTTGGATAAGTATAGCACACCTACGTTTTCGGACGGAGTTGTCTTCGGAGTTGAAGTTGAGGTTGAGTTGAAGGTTGAGTTGGACGAATTTCCTTAAGTGTGATATGGCCTTTACGCTCTTGCGCCTCTACTTCCCACGTCCAAATATTACTATCTATTAGTATTATAAACATTTAGATCTCTTGGTGAACAGAAGTGATTTTTTTAATTATCATTTTTTTAAATAACATTTATATGTTTAATACATTATATTGTTCAAACAAATTTCATGAGTTCTCAACCATAATTTAATACTTTCGCTAATAATAGCAGTACTGAAAAATAACTTTAAATTAGGGATACAAAAATATTTAAAGGAAAACAATACCTCAACGACTTCTGTTAATTTTATGCTGATGACAACCTAAACAATATGGAAATGAATGGGGGAAAACTGGATCCCACCACGTGATTTTCCGGCCAAAAAAATGCGCCAATGGCAATGGAAAACGGTATCAGACCATTATGATTTTATGTTATATATATATATATATATATATATATATATATATATATATATATATATATATATATATATATATATATATATATATATATATATATATATATATATATATATATATATATATATATATATATATATATATATATATATATATATATATATATATATATATATATATATATATATATATATATATATATATATATATATATATATATGCATCAATAGACTATAGACATGTGTCAATAGTAGAGACGCTTCAAGGTTATGCGATTTCCCTTCTCTGTTACTATGGTATCCACAAATCTTGCTTTTTCCTCTCGACAGTACGTTATTATTATAATAATATACAGTTTTGAGTTATTCTTAACTTCCGAGTGAACAAAAACAGTAGTGTTGCTGCCTGTCACACCGTTGAAACGACGAAGGCAAAGAATGTGACTTTGAAACACTAGTTTTAAGAAAATCACAATGCAAAAACAAGTCAACGGTAAATGAATAATAACAAATTCAATTTATTTATTTTGTACGTGTACTTATATTTTATTACGCGTACTTATACTTTGTAACTTCTGAGTTTAAAATTAGCTAAATGAAAAAAACTTTTGTATCTAAAATATTGGAAAAATGCCTAACTTTCTTTTTTATTAAACTTCTTCAGATTCCTTTTTCTATTTTTTCCTCAAAAATGTTAGAAGTCACAACTACAGTTTTCATTTTCAAAATATTTGAAAAATTCTAACTTTAGGGGGGGGGAAGCTTTATTTAACTAAGATATAAATTAAAAATTGAGATGACATGTTATTATCGAGAAATTTATTTATTTTTCATACTGACAGAGTCTTAGTTTTATTAAATTATTTTCATTCAATTAATTTTTGTATATTATTATTTTATCTACTGCAGTTTTTTTTCATATTTGTAACCTAAACGTATTTCTATAGACTCCATTAACCAACAGATGCACGAAATAAACCGAAAACAAGTTCTATAACTTACTAAAGCTTTTTGCATGTGGTTGATTTCCAATGATTGCCAAACATAAAAATCGATACTTAGGGGTTTATCGATAAAATTTATGAGAAAAAGTGCAAGCGATAAAATTGCTGTTCAAACATCCTAAGGGATTAATTCTTTTTCGTCGATTCTGTGTAAGTTATTTATGAAAGGAAAAAAAAAACCAATAAAGTCACTTTCACGTAAAAAATTTTTTATCATTTTCTCTGATATATCTTTTTCATACTTTTTGTATAATACCATATTCCTATACTTATATATTAATTACTTCTAGAATACTTAATTACATTATATTATTGTTATATATTAACGTTATTATTCATAATCTATCTATCTATATCATATAAAACGCTAATACGTACGTATGTATGTATGTATCAATAAAACCGATGATATTTCTTTTCTCGCGCTGGCAACAGTTTTCATTTTTAATTGATTGCATTCGGCGCGCAAGAGCACGTAGTGAGCAACCAGATAACAATAACCAGAGTGAGCATTATCAGGTTGTTCAATTCAGATTCATGCACTAAAAACATGACAATAATTTAAACTCAATTGGGTATAATATAGCCTACGTCACAGGTTGTGTTGTTCCTACTAAATTTAACCCATGAACGGCATTTTCTGCGAGCCTAACTTCAAGCCACAAATAAACAAACGAAGTGTTCGATCGTTTAAATAGCTGCTCGCCAGATTTTATTGCATTATGAAGAAAAGTTATTGAAACTAAATACAACTAAATAAACAACAACAACTAAAACAAATAACAACAACTACTAATAACAATAACTAAATAAACAGCAACTAAATTCCATTCGTTTAGCATTGCGTCATATGTTATTCCTACTAAATCGAAGTAGTTTTTTTTTCATATTATACCCAATTAGGAATTAATTAATAAATTGAAGTGAGAATGCTTTCAAAGGCCGCTGTTGAATTGATATTTTTCTACTGGGAGCTACCTAAACGTCTAAAAGACGTTTAAGTGTTTGTATTGAATGCATTGAATTTTTTTATATTTCGCGTTTGCTTAGGCATTGAAATTTCACGCTTTAAAATGCAGAATATTAGTGAAGCAATATTTGATCATTTATTTTGCTAATATGTTTCTTATTTAGCTAATGTTTTGATTTTTTCACCATGTACAATCTAAATAGCTAATATACTTTTTTAAAAGCCAATAAGAACATTGGTAGAATTCTTCTACAGAAGTACAATACTATGTCTTTGATGATAAAATACTATGTCTTTGATGATAATATATTATGTCTTTGTGCTAGAACATTGTGTTCATTGGCGAGCGAACGCAGCGAGCCATGGTTCACGGCGTGAACCACGTAGGATTGCGTAGCAATTCTCGGGGGATGGCGAGCGTTAGCGAGCAGGGGGCGGAGCCTCCTAGTATTATATAAAACGCTAATACGTACGTATGTATGTATGTATCAATAAAACAGATGATATTTCTTTTCTCGCGCTGGCAACAGTTTTCATTTTTAATTGATTGCATTCGGCGCGCAAGAGCACGTAGTGAGCAACCAGATAACCATAACCAGAGTGAGCATTATCAGGTTGTTCAATTCAGATTCATGCACTAAAAACATGACAATATTTAATTTAAACTCAATTAGGAATTAATTAATTAATTGAAGTGAGAATGCTTTAAAAGGCCGCTGTTGAATTAATATTTTTCTACTGGGAGCTACCTAAACGTCTAAAAAACGTTTAAGTGTTTGTATTGAATGCATTGAATATTTTTATATTTCGCGTTTATTTATGCATTGAATTTTCACGCTTTAAAATGCAGAATATTAGTGAAGCAATATTTGATAATTTATTTTGCTAATATGTTTCTTATTTAGCTAATGTTTTAATTTTTTCACCACGTACAATCTAAATAGCTAATATAACTTTTTTAAAAGCCAATAAGAACATTGGTAGAATTCTTCTACATAAGTACAATACTATGTCTTTGATGATAAAATACTATGTCTTTGATGATAATATATTATGTCTTTGTGCTAGAACATTGTGTTCATTGGCGAGCGAGCGCAGCGAGCCATGGTTCACGGCGTGAACCACATAGGATTGCGTAGCAATTCTCGGGGGTTGGCGAGCGTAAGCGAGCAGGGGGCGGAGCCTCCTAGTATTACTATAATTATTTAACTATTAAAAACGTATTAGTTATGATACTGTATCATTTATATTAGTGTATATATTATATTTTCTCTTTTGTGAGTTAAATAGAACATTATTTTAAGTAATTTAATAGAACATTATTTTAGTAATCTTTAAGTTTCCTCTCACAATTATAAATTTTTATGCTTATATATTTATGTTATTGCTCAAAATAATATTACCAATTATTTCTCGACTTAAAACTTATGAGTTATGATTTGATATAATTTATATTAAGTATAGTGTTTTCATTTATATAAGCTAAATAGAACAAAATTTTCAGTAATCTAAAGGTTCCTATCATATTTATAAGTTCTTATACTTATATATTTATGTTATTACCCATAAGAATATTACTAATTATTTTATTATGACTATTTATTTTCTGATTTAAAACTTAATAGTTATGATAATGTATCATAACTATCGTATTTAAAACATAGTGTTTTCAATTTTACATGTTAAATAGAACAATATTTTAAGCAACCCAAACGTCTATATCATAATTATACATCTTAATGCTCATATATTTATGTTACTAATCATAATATTACTAATTATTTATCTCTCTTCAAAACACATTAGTTATTGTACTGAATATTTTATATTAGTGCATATAAAGTGTTTTCACTTTAACAATTTGTTTTTATTTATTTTCTATTTTTTCTGAATTAGAACTGGAAGGAGAAATAACTTAAAATTAATTTCCAAAAGTATTTAAAACTATATTTTTCAAACTGTATTATTATCTGCAGAATGTCAGAAGTATAATATATATTTCTAAATTAAAAAAGTTTTTCATAAATTACGGACATTGACCCCTGTGCATGCTGCTACAGTTATATCTTTAATTACATCGTAACTTAATTTGTATTCTAATTTATCTTAATTAGCTTAAATATTATTTTGAATTAACTATTAATTAAATTTCCTTTTTATTCTTAAAATAGAGGTTTGTAGGATTCAATGGATTTCTGGTACTTTCATGTTTTTCGGTAAATATCTTAAAGAATTACTGGCACCGTTATTATTTCCTATCCGTCTTACTCAACTCTGAGAAAAGTCACAATTAAAGGGATTCCGATAAATTCTGACCAGATGATTTGAATGGTTGTGGATGAGTCACATATTTACCATTTAATACTTGGCATCGGATAAAATATTTTAGCAATTAAATTATTGTCTTTAGCCTTTGAATTATCTTCTAAAAAATGGTAATTATTCACTTATTTCTTAATTTCTAAGTGTATGTCTTAAGACTTAGTAATTCGTTCTTTGTGAAAGTTGCTTCAATATTGTTAATTATCCTCTTTTATTGACCCATTAAAGGTAAATAAAATATATGTAACTCTTTTGAGGAAGTTGAGTCTTGTACATAGTCTTTAATTTCACCCAATATTGTATGTGGATGACTAGGTATGTAACATTGCACCAATATTTATTTTTAGAATTGGTCAAATATTAGGCTGCTTAATTTAATTCTTCGCAAAAGGAGTGATTGCGAGTTTGCTGCTTAAGAGAAACATAGCATTGTTCCTATGTTACACGGAGAAAATCTTCTGGCAAAATCTCCATAATTGTAAAAACATTTCTGGTGAAAGAAACCACAATTCTTAGAATTAAACTAAAATATACGGTATTTAAACAATTCACATGGTAATTTTACCGTTCACTGCTTTTACGGTTTACCATAAATTCTGCTTTTCAAAATTACGGCTCTTATTATAATATATTTTGTGGCAAATATAAATCTCACAATTTTATACATAACCTAATAAATTGTCTTAATGCCTTTGTTCTAATGTTTCATGATAAAAATATTTAAATGATCTTCAGAACTATCAATCATTTTACCATTTATTTGAAAACTTTAACCTTTTGGTGTGTTTGCCTCTTACCAAATAGAAAGGTAATAATGTGTCTACACTTCTACAGTTTATTTAAAATGGCAATTTATTTCGATGTTACTTATCTGCGGAGACTGAAGTTTGCCGCTTAAAATATGTATGCTAGTTTTTTAGTTGTTATATATAGATATTTATATTTTGATTTTCAATTCGCTGTGAGCTGTGTTAAGCAATTCTATAATGTATAATTTCTATACGCACCTACTCTATTAAGCCTAGCCTCTTCTACGCGTTTGTTTGATTTACAAACTCATTTTGTTTTAAGAATTAGAAAATGTATGTAGCATAAAATACTGATTCTTATTTTATATTTTCTCTTAAAAAAAACTTTATAGTATAATATCTTACTGTAATTATAAATTTTAATTTCACTAAATGACAATGATGGTGGTTAGTGGTGGCAACTTTACACCAAGTAAAAGTGCCGCCTTGTAAAATTTTAATGTAACAAAAACATTCTAGTAGTAGTAGAAGAACACTCAAGTAGTTGCGTATCACCCAGGAGCTATACTGGGAATCGGCATAGTGAAACAACACTTTGGTGTAAAATAGTTGCCACCATTTTTGGCTTCTAAAACACGAAAATTGTTTGATAATCTACAAATTTATCCCAAATTTTTATCAAAGAAAGAACAGAAAATTTCACATATAGTAATACTCAGTATGCAAAACAGTATAAAAGTGGCGTGCCACAAGGCTTAAATCTTTGACCAATCCTTTGATCACTACCAAATAATGAAATTTTCACCGTTCCTCTCGGCCTAAATACAAAACTCGTTTTAGTTGCAGATGATATTTTGATAGCTTTGATGAGTTTTCTATAACATTGAAGCAGAAGCTATAAAAATAATAATTAAAACACTAAAAATTGCTTATAAAACAGAACAAGAAAAATGCATGAAAAAGATTATACAGTCAACCATATCAATAGTTTAGCAAAAAATGGATTTTTACTATTTTTAAAGTAATTTTATTATATGCATTACTTTACCTTATAAAATAAGCTTTAAAATAGAGATGTTTTCCATAAAGATAAGTAAAATAATTAATTCCTTTTCTAATTATACATCTTTTTAAAGTTTTAATACATTTTCGTTGTTGTTAAACTGATAATATATCTTATTTTAGTAGTAGTCTTTATTTAGTTATTTTCCCTCCTTATTTTTAGTATGGATAAGTTAATGTTAAGATAGTTATTTCTGTATAGTATTGGTTTTGATTTGTGTTTTATTATATTGTTTTAGAAATGCTTTATATTGTGTTAAATTATATTTTTTTGTTAAATATTGATTTTTGAAACCATTCTAGAACTAATGCATATTGCACTGCCTTTCTTTATGTTTTCGTATGCTCTCTGTTACCCGCCGATTAAGTTGTTTCCTGCTCTAGACAATATACTGTCAAAAAGGTTTAAAATCAATATCTTGAGCAATGTACCGTTCGAAAAACTGTCTTAAAAAAGAGGAAAAAACGTAATTTCAAAACTCCAGTATTGATCTTTGATCTTTAAAATGACCATTTTCCGTATATTATGGTGTAAGCTGTAATTTTCTAACTGACACATCACTTTGATGCAATTCTTTGACAGAAAAGTATTTCAGTTTTACTATAATGTGAAGTAAAGACTTAAAAGTAAATCTTATTTTGACACTTGCAATTTATAATTTCATTTATATTCGAATTTGACATTATTTTGTTTCGTTAATAGAGTGTTAAATTAATCTTTTTTGTTTCAATTTTAAAGTTGTTAAAAAATTGTAGTCCTTCTCATGGCAAGATTTTTAGAAATTAAATAATCACTTGAATAATTTTCTGTTTAATTAACTAAATATTTAGTTTCCAAACTAAGTATTCCAAACCATGTGCATCGAGTTACTAATGCTAAACATACTC
Organism: Parasteatoda tepidariorum; assembly: GCF_982258835.1. Taxonomy (NCBI): domain Eukaryota; kingdom Metazoa; phylum Arthropoda; class Arachnida; order Araneae; family Theridiidae; genus Parasteatoda; species Parasteatoda tepidariorum. Next base: position 16,264,975 of record NC_141755.1, on the reverse strand, counting down.
AGAAACTACTTTGTATTTCATCCATCCATTCAGGGTTATTTGAATTGTACAGCTCAAACTATCTACTAAATATAGGAATTTTCATTAAAAATTGCATTTATTAAGTACTATTTATTTAAAATATGACTTTTGAACAACATTTATTGATTTATTTAACAATTTTAAGTGTTTATGCAACACCTCCTAGAGGAAGGAAGGCCTCAGCACGGATCAATTTAGTAGTCCGATGAGACGAACTTAACTGCGCAGTAGATGAAAAATAAGAAAGATGTCATTACGTTCGGGGTACTAAGCTGCGCAGTGGTTGAAAATACGAAATATGTCATGACGTTTGGACTACTAAAGGATATTTATGGTAACCCGTGCTGAGACCAGCTCTTTTCTAGGAGGTGTTTGTTTATGTGCAATAAAACCAATAAATAAAGGCTAGAAATTGGCTGAATAAGTGTTCACCAAACTTATTTCAGAAAAGCCAAGTTTTGTATTCACTTTTAAGTATTTCGGTTGTTAAAAACAAATATTTACCTGTTTTTCATTATATTCATTTTTATTTCACTAAGATTAAGTAGCTACTGTCTTAATCTTGGCTAATTTAAGTTTGTTTTTTAGTTATTTATGGTAATATATCGCTTAAAGTTCAAATGATTTGCTTACATCTATCATAAGAAATCTATTTCATATGCGATCTTTCATATATTTTTGGATCTACCAATGTTATTTTTCTTTGTAGTAATTCTTGTGTTAAATTGCTGAAATAATTAGTTTCTTTGTTAGTAAATTTCATTGGAGTATATTTAAAATTTGTAAACTCTAAATTTTTTTAATGTGGTTTAATTTAAGCATGAAAACAAATAAAAAGTATTCTAACTATTTTTGCAGGTTTATTTTGAAGAATCTTAACTAGAAATAAATAGAAAAAATATGGCATCAATAAATTAAGACCTGGTGCTATTCCAATAATTTTCAATGTTCTAAATTCCTTAAAAATTCCTCAAAAAAGACCGAAAGTAATAGGCTGTCCCAAACCAGGATGAATTTTAGATAAGTTTAAATATAATGCAAGAATAAATTCCTCTCCATTTGCTTAATTTTTATTATTTTCTTATTATTAAAGAACCAAAAATGCGTAAAAACTATTTCTATCCTGTAAAGAATAATATATAGATATATTTTTTAAAATTGCATCCCTTATTCATGTATTACATATTTAAATAAATGTTATGAAAATGTGTTTTGAAATAAGACGTTTATTTAAATAAATTATCTAAAAATTTATCATGCGTCATTTCTTACCCTCACCATAAAACTCTAGTTTCTATATATTCTATTAATTCCATGTATATAATAATAATAGCTAAAAAACTTATTTCATCTTGTCCTTTTATATTTTAAAGAAAATTCAATGCCTCAATTGAAAAAACTAATTTCAAATTAATTCCTGATTTTAAAACAAAATTTATTACTTCTCATGATTGTAAATATTTACATTTAGAATATTGCATTATAAATTTAATCATTTTTATTATAATAACAAGCTTAAAAATATTCCAGGTCAAAACATGTTTTTTTTCTATTTTAATTATGTAAACAGAAACCTGAAAAGAAATTGAAAAAAACCCGACCTAACAGAAACATAAAATTTAGTGCCAAATTTACTTTAAATTCATTAAAAAAAGATTGCTGCAATAGGCATGTAGCACATATGCAATTTTTATTTAATACTTTTAATCAGTAATAAAATTTGTAGTGAATTTGTATAGGTATAAAAAAAAATATTCGAAAAACAATGTTAATCGATGTATGCTTTTCTTTACTGATTATTCTATAGTTAAGGTTAACATCGTTTGTAGCGATAACTTGCCAAATCCTGTAGCTCTCATCATTGGTAGAAAAGCTTTTGCTCCGAAATGGATGATAAGTCCAGGGCTGAAGAGAATAGAAGGGCTAGTTCACTCCGCTCTTAGAGCTGAAGCTACGATTTCCCTCCTCATGACGTCACTGTGTCCACAGATCTCGGAGAGCGCAAGCAAAGATATGATAACCTTGCATCTTTTTCTTTGTAAAAATAAGTTAGACTTTTTATGGTTATTAGCTTTCAAACTTTACGTAATTAACACATTATTTCCGTCCATAAACATAGTTCAAAAAAACTTTCTTGGCCATTATATTAAAAAAAATAACATTTTAAACTTATAAAAATGTTTTACTAGTTGGCGAAAATGGCACTGTAAATACTTTATTTTAAAAAGTTCAGTTTTAACTTTAATTATTAAAAAAAATGAAAGCATATATCGACACTTTTTTTATCTACATATTCTTTTATAACAATAAGTTGAATTAAATTTAGAATCCCTGATTTTAAAATATGCCGTTAATAGCAATTTGTTCAAACTTAATAATTAGGAAACATCAACCTCAAACGCTAATTACTGAAACAAAATAATAATTTAGGTTCATAATGACATTAGAAATTTTACAATTGCTCATAGATACTTAAATTTACGATGATATAATTTATAGATATTTAAATTTAAGAGAATATAATTTTTAAAAAAATCATAAATATTTAGAATAACTACATTAAAAATATGTTATGAAATTAGGAGAATTCCAACTATATACTATATATTTTATTTATACTTTTTATTTACATTTTAATTTTCTTTGACTTCATTCATTTTTTAATTTTTTCACCTGCCTTTCTTTTTGAAGTAACGAGGCGGTTTCTATTTAGATAATGAATTTTTATAAAAGTTCTTGACGACAGAATAACCGTATTGCTGTTTTATATTAACTGTGTCATTTCGGAATTCATTCTTTACATAGTTGCTCATTTACTTTAGGGAACACGCGAAAAATTATACTTTTTCCTTTTGTTTTTGTATCAGAATTTTTGCAAGTTGCAATCGCGCAAACTGGCATTTCGATAACAGTTTTAAATTCTTGTAAATTCACTGCAAAAACTGAGGAAAGTCATTATAGAAAATAACAAATGTCTTAGAATATCTCGCAAAAAGAAATGATCCAATATTAGTTAGAGCTAGTAAGGCCAAACGCTCCGTTCTTGAAGTAAAAGTGCGAGCTATGCGCCAAAGTGACGTCACTAGAGTGACGTCGGAGGACCGGAGCGGCGAGAGATATTTCAAAGGAGTGAACCAGCCCTTCTATTCTCTTTAGCCCTGTGATAAGTCGGTCTCTCTACTTTAAGGACTCTAATTCATTCATATGTAGACTTAATCTGCCTCAGTTGAGTCATGCCCATTTTTATGAAAAATTTGCCATTAGTTTCATCAAATATATAAGTACGCTTATTATTTCAAGTTCAACATTTTATATTTTTAGTGCGCAGACATCTTAAAGATTTTTGATGAGCTCCTTCTTATTTTCAATTTAAAATAAATAATCCGAAAAATAGAAAACTTTTTGGATATAGGTAATATTGATATTAGTTAATGGGTGCTATTTTGATATGTACTATATATAACTTATATACGTAACACGATATCTACTATGGGTATTGGGGAAATTATTGTTCTACAGTCTACCGAACGGAATAAGTACCATATAAAATTGTTCATTATTGTAATTTTTTACTATTCGTCATTGTTTTTATCGAGCAATAGAATTATGCCGAATGGTTATGCCTGCATATCACTTTTTTATTTTGTGCATGATTTTACAATGTTGATCATTACCGATTTATTGATTATTTAGTTTTATTTCAAAAGGAAAAACGAATATTTTGCTGGTAACAATAATAATAAACTGAAAAAGTTTTCTAAATACATAATAATATTTATTTTCAACGTGAATTTTCTTAGAAAAATAAATATAATTTATTTTTACTAGGTTAGTGTGGTCAAAAACAATTGTATGCTGAAGGTGTTTAAGGGTTATTTTTTATCATCTTTTTTTAATTATTGATTCTTAGAGTTCAATTCGAAGTAAGAGATCTTCTACTGTTGTTCCTTGACTATTTGTCGCCAAGTCACTTCGCCAGTTCTTCTTCAGAGTATATTCCGAGTTAATAGATTTAGCAATATAAATTAATGTTATTTATTTGAATAAAGCTAAAATAGGATATCCCAACGAAAAATCTCTTTTTTTTAAAAAAAATGTCATTTTGGTAAGTTCTTCATTTATGTTTTAATAAATATATGGAATTAAAAAGAATAATTATAAAAATAAAAAATACTATTCAAAAATAATAAAGAATGTTTCAAAAAAATGAAATAAGAGGAAATAGGAACATTAAAGTCAAAAATCTAATTAAAAATGATAATAATAAAATTGAAATTAACCGAGAAACATTTTACCCCTAACTACCGACTACTTTTTTAAAATTAATATAATTGAATAGATTAAAATGCCAATTAGAATATGGTTAAAATAATATATAAATTATCATAATCATATAGGTTTGGCAAATTTTAAAATCAATATTAAAACTCACAAATAAATTATACTAAAATATCCTGAAAGCTTCGATACTATATTGAACAAATTGAATTGATCTTTTCAGTATGGATTAAAATAAAAAAAATGGCGAGAAGCAAAATAATTCAAATATCTGAATAAATTAAACTTAAAAGTAAATCTGTTGAAAGCTTGGCATTCTTGTACTTTATTTATTTATTCTGTACTTTATTGTATATTCGTTGCATATTCTTTAATGTATATTGAATATGAAGCTTCAGTGTTATTTCGGAATGGCTTTTTGTTATTTTATAATATTTTATTATCGTAAGACAGAAGTTATATTTTCTCTTAGTAGTCAGATATATACAGAATTTCATACTTTTTCACATTGCCTCTAGTAAATAACTTGGCTTGCTATAACTATTACTAAACTATTACTAAGAACTATTACTAAAAAAAATTTTACTCCTTATTCAAAGGGGACACTTTTCCTCATTTCTATCCTCATGGTACAATCACTAAATTCGCTGCGAAAAAAGTTCAGTCAAAACTACCAGAACTTGTTACAATATATTATTTTTTAGGTGTGATAGAATACCAAGAAGCTTTGTTATTTTTACCGAAGCACTTTGCTAAACAGTTTGGTAATATTAACAATGAAATATGGTTTTATAGTATGTCACAAAATGTGGTAATTAAGATAAAATTTGGTAATTTTGTCATGATACCCTTAAGCGTGGCATAAAAATTTTATTTGGGAAAATTTACTTTTCAGTATGGTATTTTTTTCTAAGTGTGTGGTTATAAGAGTCACAATTTTAAAAACCAGAATTTCCAGAAAACCGTTACTATATGAAAGTAAAAATTATGAAGTGAGTTGTTCAAATACCCTATATTTTAATTTTTATTACCAGAATTATGCTTTTTTAACTAAAAATATTATTAGTATACAATATGGTAATTTTACCAGAAGTTTTTCTCCGTGTGTAAAAAAAAACCTAACAAAACAATTTATCATATAGCAACAAGTTTTTAGTGATTAATAACTCAATACTACAGCCCAAAAAAAGCTTAAAGAATAAAGATTTTGATATTGATTTCAGAATGCTTATTTTAGGAAAAATCGATGAAAAAAAAGTTCTATAACACTTGTCACTTGTTGGACATTTAAATTTTCCTCGTTATCAATCCATTGTATCGTATTCTGCGAAAAATGGGATAAATATTTAATGCCATAGGTCGCCACTACTGGCAAATGTATTTTTGAAATGCATTTTCAGTCATACGAATAAATAAAAATAATTTTAAGTAATAACAATGCATATGTTTTTTCATGGACTTCAGTTTAAAATATCTCTTATTTGATAGGAGAAACATTATTCCAACCTAGTTGTTCTATTTCTTATATATATTGTTACTCTGGATTGAATAAAACCAATCACAAGTCGATAGAGCAAATAGTTTATATGATAAAACTTATTTCTGTATTATGTATAAAATGTAAAGTTGTGTACGCATTTATTCTTTTTGAGACATGTACTATTTATCTGAAAATCAGAGAAGTGAGGTATTGCTTCTTATGCATATGCGAAGTACAAGGAAGACAAAATCTATTCGATATTTATATTTTAAAGGAAATGAAGTTGTTATGTATAAATGTTATAGCTTGGTTTAAATACCTCCACACATAAAACCCTTATCGCTTCTAAATTTATAGTCCAATTAATTTAATTTCACTTTCCTCTTATTGAATTTAACATTAAGTACACAAGAAACAATTCGTCACTTGTCTAAATTTCAATTTCAGACGCTTAAAATGGTTCTAAAATTTTATTTTTATACATAAAACTTTCTATAAATTTTGCTCACAACATTATAACATAACATAAAAAACATTACGCACAATCAAATGATAACTAATTTAAGTCTATAAGACAAATGTATGAAATTTTATGTATTGAAAAGAGAGAGAGAGCAAAACCAGACGTGCTGCTAAGTACTTGGACAAAACTATACTTTTTATACGTAAAATATCTTAATACCTTTTTAACTATTAGTCTTATAGACTTCAATTAGATGTCATTCGATTGAGCGTAAAAATGAGCATCATAATCAAAACCTGACTCGTCTGTACAGAAATAGATTATTGTTCGAAGATTTATGGCGTTTTAGAGGTTTAAATTATTTGTTTCAGTACCCAAAACTACAGATTCTTAGACTAAATAGAAAAAAATATATTAATAAGAATCTTGCTAAGTAATAACATTTAAAACGAAAAATTATTTTCTCATCTTGCTCATTTAAACTATATTTCTTTGCTTTAAAAAATTCGTTATTATTTGCTCAGCAGATTAGACAGAATAATTTTATAGTTCAGATTACATTTTCTTCGAAATGTCTGACAAATGTATGAAATTTTGTGTTTTAATATTTTGTTACTGACTTTAAGTTCTTTAGTTTCCAGTTAATGCATTTTATATTTAATAATTAATGTTAAAAACATTGAATAGATGTATTATAAGGACGTTCCCTTGTGATGGAAGTTTTTTTTATGCTTCATTTTCGGTTGAATCTTTTATGAACTTAGAAATGAACGGTTCGGTTTAGCTGTGGATTTAAAAAATATATATAAAATATTGTTTTGTTCATATTTCTATTTAATCTTATATCTTTCGCTTTTTCTTATTCTGCTATGTACCCTATTCTACTAGGGACAGAGAAAAAAAGTCCTTCACTGATAACTTATTAAAAATCATTAATATATATAGTAATTATAAGAAAGCACACCATATTTAATCTTGTAATAGTTTAAAAACAATGATATTGCTATAAAAGTTTATACCTAAGCGATTATACCGTTTATACCTAACGTATCTATAAACGATTATAAAGCTTATAAGCGTTTACTATGTTTAACATAAAAATAAATTCCAGCCTGAGTAAAAATAAATTAATTGACCTAAATCAAATCGTGATTTACATTAGATGATTAGAAAAACTACGCAACTATCAAATTCAATACTAGATATTCTTGAATATCCAAGCAATTTATAGAATTTTAAACAAATAACGAAACGAATGCGTCAAATTTTACGAACTGCATTAAAAATATATAATAAAAAAATAACAAGCTCATCATTTAACAAGTATTTTAGTTTGTTACAGCAGTGAGATTCTGGTTCAGTTTGATTAAAAGCGTTGCCATTTATGCATGTTTTGAAAAAAATGAGCCACTTTTTTGAATGCTCTAAGATTAGAGTGAAAATTCTTCAATGCTTTTTGCGATCCGCGGTGGCTCAGGGGATAGAGCCTTCACTTCACAATGCGGTGACAAGGTTCGAATCCCAGTGTTGGATGGTGGATACGAATTCTGATCCCAGCGCGCACTGATGACAGTGCTGAAGTAAAATATCCTCTGCGGTAGACGGATCATGGGTCAGAACTCCCTTGCTGTCGGTTAACCGTGGGAGATTTTTGTATATATATCCTCCGCATGTAACGCAAATGAGGGTTAGTTCCATGAAAAAGTCCTCCATGAAGGCAAATTTTTCCCAATACTTGATCCAAGAGTTCCCTTGTCTTCTGGATTGGGTTCAAAATTACAAGACTACGGAGTTGGACATTGATAGTTGAAAACTTTGAATTGAATCGGCTGTTCAACGCCGGTTATAAAATAAAATAAAATACTTTTTTGTGGACCACGGTGGCTCAGGGAATAGAATTTTCCCCTCACAATGGGGTCAAGCAGGTTCGAATTCCAATGTTGGCTGATCGATAAAAATTCTGTTCCCAACTCGCAATGAGGACAGTGCTGACATAAAATACCCGCAGTGGTAGATGTTTCATGGGTTAGAACTCCCTTGCTGCCGGGCTAACCATGGGAGGTTTTCGCAGTGTTTTCCTCCACGAAACGCAAATGCGGGTTAGTTCATTGAAAACGTCTTACACGAACACAAGTTTTTTTCAATGCTTGCTCCATGAGTTTCCTCTTCTTCTGGATTGGATTCAAATTTACAAGGTTACGGAGTTAATGTTGGTGGTTGAAATCACTGAATTGAGTCGGATATAAAATAAAATACAAATTACTTTTCTATCTAAGTTTACTTTTCGAACTGGTAGGTATTGATAATACTGTTAACACCATGCATACCACAAATTTAATTTCAAATTGTCTCACCAAGACAGTGAGACCAGTAAGAGCTTTTAGCACTCTGAATCGGCATTTTAGATACTACTCTAATATCAGAATTCATTAGTGACATGCATTATGAATGACACATTCTCCATACCAGTCAAGCAGTTATGTGTTGAAGTAATTCAACTAGAAAACACATTGAGAGAGATTGCAAGTTTAGTAGATTAAAATGGATTTCTATCGTGCCCGGGAGCCATTCTACTGGCTTTCAATGACATTTCAGTTGAAGTTTTCCCTATCTACTACATCACTTCATTATTATGTTCATTGATTTAACTTTTATAAATAGTTTTCATGAATGGCTAGGCGAAAATAGAAATTTAAGGTAATGAAATATTCAATTTACAAGTTTGGCCCATGTACGGAATTTATATTTAGAACAAAATAACCAGAATATAATAGGTACATAAGAAGTCTTGTATGTAGTATTGAAAATGGTCTTGATAAATTTAAATTAGCTTTCCGTAATTTGTTTGGTTTATTCTTTATGAATTATGGGAAGATTATGATAATAAGATTACGAAATTAATTTATTTCGAATAATTTTCATTCAAGATTAAAAGTTTTATTTTTACTTTTTCAACCTGAAAGTTCTTGCATCACTAAAAATATTAATTTGTAGCCTTCGTTTTCCATAAAAATCAAACTGTTTACAATTTCAAAAGTAAAATACCCTGAAAGAGGGCCAAACGCATCATAAAATTAATCGCATTCCAGAAAAGAAAATTAAAAGAACGAACAGTTTCCAACACATGCTAACACATACAAACATACGTAAACACATAACGGTTTCAAACATCTAAATCGAACATGGAAGTCTAGCCACCAACTCCTGTTAAACAAGCATTATTGTAAAAACTACAGTATAAACAGATGTGCGGTATAAGAGATGTATATTTATGGTAAAAATAGATTTTTCGGATAATGCATGTAAAGATTATAAAGTGTCGGTACGTTATACCGTAATTTGAACCGGACTTTTTCATGGAAGACAACAGTAAATTATCCAACTGGGTTTGACACATTTTTAGAAAAAAAACAGCCATAGCTAAAATTTTAATTTTATATCGATAAACAGGGGTCCTAGATCTATAATTCTAAAATAAATTTTAGAAATTTTTCAAATATTTTTTCAAGTTAAGGGCAAATCGTAGAGATTAAAAACTTCAAATTTCTTATGTCACGCTAACATTTCTGCAACAAATTGTAATGCATAAATATCAAGATAAATTCTTTCTAATTTTTTTATGTGGCAACCTGTGTATCGAATTAAACTCCTTAAAACATTGCAAATATAGAATTATATAGAGGAAAATACATTGTTCAATATTGAGTTTTTTAAACAAAAATTATAGCATTTCTCTATTAAAGCTTGATAAAAATGAAATATTAAATTCATACACAAGGACCTTAGCTTTTAGGTCAAAACATAGCAAACATTATGTAAAATTTATAGATAAGGTTTCGAAGTATTTCATTTCAAACTTTTCTAACTGCTAACTGTGTTGCTAATTGCTCTAATTGTTTTAGCTTAAAGAAGTTTTCTCAAAATCAGCGTTTTTTTCAGAAAATTCCTCCAAAATGCAGGAAAATTCTGCTAACAAAACCTTATTTTTCAAAAATCAGTTTCTGAAAATGAATTATGAATTTGCATTAAATATATAATTTATTTAAATAAAAAAGACTGAAATGCTTAAAATTAAATAAAAAAATATTATAATTGCGTTTTCGGGAATTTACTTATTGCTCCAGTTTCCTCTATCAGTATACACGAAAACAACTATAGTTCATTTCTAAAAATCCAAGTCTCTGGACCCTAAGAGGTCTTGGAGATAATCTTAAATCTTGAGGATAATCTTATTATTATTTTTCTTAACTTTCTTCGTGTTTTCTTGTATTTGAAGAAAATGTATTTTGTTAAATGTTAGCTGATAAAATCTCTTGAATTGCGCTTAGTTTCAAGAGTCTTTTCTTCAGTTTAAGTCATAACTTTTTTCTTCACATTTTGTATCATTTGACTGCAGAAATCCCATCTGAGTTTGCTTTGCTCTCAAGAATGCCTTTGTTTGAGCTTAAGCTCTATGTATATAGATAGATTACTTTTTATGCGCATTCATTCAATATATTTTATTTTATAAAAATACCGGAACAATTTATTTAGGTATAAGAAATTGTCCATTCATCCACGTCATGGACCATTGTAATAGGTAGATAATTAGAAAAAATTATTTTTTTTTCGATTTATTCAATCGAAAAATATTAAATTAAGTGAAAGTGAAATACATAAAAATATAAAATGAAACATCTAGTTTCCTATTATACGTACGAATGAAATTGATACAGGCTGTACAAATGATTAAAGATTTAAGATAAAGTAATAAATATTGTTTCAAATTAGAGTAAAATATTTTTTGAAGGTTGTGTTCTTAAATATCTTACTACCATGCACAGTGTGCAGAATAAAAAACGAACCACGTGAATAACTTTTGATCTAATGATCGGATCAACACGTCCTAGGATTCAATCTTAATGATTCGAGGGGATGATTTCAAATGTGGTAGTTAATTAATGCATACGATATTTTAAGCTACGAAATCAGACACGAAAACATAATTTCTCTGAATAAACGTATATTTTTTTGTTGTTGATGGATTCGGATTTTTGTTCCCCAAAATATAGTGGGCATCTACTATCTGGGAAATATGTTCCCCATAGTTTGGTCAGGACAGAGGTTCAAAGTTTGGACCCCTTAATGTTAATAATGCGTATTTCGCCATATCTCGAGAACTGCTTAAGTGAATTTAAAACTTTTTACTCACATTTATAAAATCTGTTTACCTAAAGATAATTTCATACAAAAATAACTTTTAGTAAATATTTATATATTTTTTTAATTATTTTACCTAATAATTGTCCAAAAAGTTTAATTGTAAGGTATACATTTTTTACGTCGTTTAAAAGAATGAAATTTTACAATGTAGAATAAAATATTTGAATGAAATTGGTCGAATAGATGGTGAGAAAATGAATTTTAGAAATATGACTTTTTTATGATTATGGCCTAGTCCTAAAATGTGAAGATCCGATCATTATATCAAAGGTTATTCCGGTAGGCTCATTTTTTTAATATTTCGCTCTTTACATATACTTAATATAGAGATGAAAGTACAGCTGAATAAGATGAAAATTTGCTGTAATTTTCAAATAATGTACCGAAATATTTAGACAGAAATCCACAATAGCATTACATCACTTGCATCACTAACACTGGTCTGAAAGCTTAATATTTTCAGACAGCTGCAGTTTTCTCAGTTGATGTTTTGAATTTTTTAATCTTTTTTAAATGGACATTGCGTGCTTTGTTGTTACTCAATCAAGAAGTAGATGGTAAGCAACAATGAAAAAAAATCTGAATTTTGAATCAAATTAACTTAGTAAAGGTTAAATATGTGTTAGGTGGAAGTTTAAAAACGGGCCACTATAGACTATGAAAATTTATTTAAGTAGTGGGATATATCTAGTTATTTAAAAGGTGAAGGGAGGTGAAATTTCATGTTCATATGTCGAAATTATTGTTCGTTGCGCAAAAGAAAGGACATACCATAATTCAGATTGAGTCCTGGAACATGAAGAAGTACTCTGTTTTTTTATTCTGCGGACTGTACTTTCAGCTTGTTTCTTCTTCCATGGAAAATGTGGTAAATAAAATTCTTCTTCTTAAAATGTGGTAAAATCTGGAAATTTTATCATGATGCCTTAAACCATGGCATAAAAAACGCTCATTCGGTAAAATTTACTGTTTAGTTTTGCATTTTTATTAAATGCGGGGAAATAAGAACTATAATTTTGAAAACCGGAATCTCCGGCAAATCCTTACCACATGAACGGAAAAATTAACAAGTGAATGGTTTAAATGCCGCATGTTTTAGTTAAATTACCTGGAATTATGGTTTTTTTAAACCAAAAATGTTATTACCATACTGTACGGTAATTTTAATGGAATTTTTTGTCCGTGTTATATTCCTTGAAATATTAGGGCCGATATTTATCTTGTGGATTGAAATTGCATAGAAATATATAATAAAATACTTATATTTGGTGTCCTGCTAGTTGCGAAAAGACATGGAAGATGCCGAAAGCTGACTAATTTACAATTATCTATATGTTAGTCAAATATCCATATATTTGCTTTCGAAAAATGCCTTCCCCTACATGATAACTACTACTAGATAAGCATGTTTTTATGATTTCTTCCCCTTGCAACTTCACCTTCTCTTTTGATTTTTAGAACTCTTCTAGTAACTTTTTCATGACTGATTTTAGTGAACCAAACCAAAATCTTACTGTAGTATTTGAAAAATTGTGATTATACAAGAGAAGAAAAACTACTTTTTTTCTTAATTTTTTTAAAATCTGTTCCAGATGATTTTCTCGCCATTTGCATCCTATTCGAATAATTTAAAAGGCCGTACTTATAATATTCTGTCTTTATTATAATGTATTTTATTTAGTAATTGGTGTTAAGAAGCCGTCCTAGTTTTGGCCTTACGACTATCAACGTTCGATTTCATGGCCTTGTAATTTAAAATCTAGCTCAGAAGACAAGGGAACTCATGGCTCAAGTATTGGGACAAACTACCCTTTGTGGAGGACTTTTTGATGAAACTAACCTGCGTTTGCGTTACACAGAGAGGAAAATCAGAAAAACCTCCCACGGTTAGCTCGACGGCAAGGGGATTCAAACCCATGATTCGTCCATCACTGAGGATATTTTACGTCTGCATTGCGGATAGTGAAAGCTTGGAGTAGATTTTGCATCGATCTGTCATTTCCAAGATACAAACATGGGTTTTGGGTCACTCCATTGAAAATGATTGTAATAAATTCCAGTTACATTGCCGTATCCTGAAAATCATGAACATGGCCTTTTTGGATCTCAAAGAGTAATATTTTGATTAAAATGTATGTTATTTGTTCCACTGATAAAAATAAATCATTATCTTTTAATAACATTTAATGATAGATCAATTAAAAGAGTTAAAATATTCATCAAATATTTGTAAGCTGAACTTTCCCAAAGTTACTTTATCCCCGGTGTCAAAGGAAAAGAAGAAGCTAATATTTCTAACCAAAACTATCTACGGAATAAATCGAACGTCAGGGAGTAATAAATGAAATATTTCTGATCAAAACTACTAAAGATCTATTTGAAAACTAATTTCTTTCATTTATAATTGCTTTTCGTTTTGCGTTGCTCAGTCTTGCTTACACTCCTTTGACCTTTCACAAGAACTTAAGTGTTTAATGGGTATTCATGGATAGAAATAAATCTAAGCAATTTATAAAGATTAAATGGTCCGATTTTAAATTAGACTCATTAAATTGAAGCTAACTTTTTAATAAGAGTAGTTACTACTTTCTTTAAAAACCAGTACTAATATATTTTCTCATTAAATCTTTTGGGCTTTTATTTGTTTTTAAATGCGAAAAAATGAATTTAATTATTTTACAAGGACAAAAACACTAAGAAAAAATCATGTTTGAATTTTTATTCTCCTCCGCTTTTAGCTTTTAATTAAGTTTATTCTAATGCATTTTAAGATTTTTAAAAAAATATATATAATTTCAAGATTTTTTTTTAAAAAAAATGTGATAATTGTTTTTTTTATAAAACTCACTAGGAGGCTTCGCCCCCTGCTCGCTGGTGCTCGCCAACCCCCGGAACTGCTTTCGCAGTTCATTTCGGATGGCTTCGCAATCCGATGCTCGCTTTACTCGCTCATTGGATACGTTCTTAACGTCTAGCTTTTGTATACTTTTTTGAACACTGAAGTTCCGAAAACTTTTCACTGTAGAAAATTCTAAACCTGTACATTTCAATATTAATTTGAAATTGCAAACAGTTCACATATTTTTCTTAATCACACTATTCTAAATTTCAGTTGTTGAGAAAAGTAACTGTTGTAAGTTTTGTTTTAAAGTCTTTCCCACAAAAGGGCTAAAGCCATGTGTTGTAAAACAATATGAAATAGTAGTCTGCCACTGAACGCCGGATGTAAAGCATCGGCTTCGCTAAAGATAATTTTGTATTTTTAATTCTCTGAATGGCGCCACCCTAATACGGAATTTGTAAAATAAATGTATATATTTTTGATTGTTGATGAAGCCCATCATTTTGCGTTTTCATCAGTGTTCAGAAGCAGAACAACTATAAGTTCTTTATTTTATCACAAAAATATAAAATGTATAAAAAAACAAAGAGTAAGAAAATGAGTATAGTCATAGAAAAAGTTAAAATTATAATATAGTATTTATCAGTTAAAATAAAACTTTTTGTTTAAGTCATTGTTAACAATTCAAATTTCTCCGAAGCAATGCTAAACCTTAATTTTGCTCACTACGTGTTCTTGCGCGCCGAAGCCTATCAATTAAAACGTATTAGCGCTTTATATAACATGGATTAGCCATATGATGCTCGTTTTTTAACTTTTCTTTTATGTTTTCTCAGTATTTGCTTGTCCTTGTCATGAAAAGCTATTTTGAATCTCTTACAACACCAGAACTGTTGGTGCTGGGTATTGAATTTTGGACATCGACTCCTAGGAACAAATTTAGTCCCCGATACAAAAACTCGTTTGAAAACTTTAATTACTCCTTTCGGGAACAATGCGTCAAAAATAGTTTTTTCGCTTTAGTTTAACATTACCCATTGTTAGAATTAAATTTGTGAACTATTCTGTTTAAGATTTCATCGCATGCTCTTTAACGCTTAATTATTTTTTGCAAGTTCAGTTATCACCGTGAACAGCATGTGAATTTATTTATATTTATTTATTTACTAGCTGAATAAGGGTTCTTCGTGAGGAAGAAATAAAAAAAATAAATTTATCAGTACTGAACAACACTACGAAATCATGCATGAAACTGAAAGGCATATGTGGACACAATTGAAGAGCTTTGTGGAAGAACCAGGTAAGTGACATTTTTGGGATATTTATGAATCAATGAAAATAACATTAAGTGGTTGAATCAATATGGGTATGCTTAATGTAACTGAAATGTTTTTGGTTTCACTTTAATCTTAATATTTCTAATCCATATTAGTTTTCAGAATTTTTAGTCCCGCAATCTAATAAATCGATAATAATAACCCATTATAGAGTTCGGAGAGCAATTTTTTTTTCTTCCTTACTCTGATTTTTAGCCTCACTTACCTGGTTCTTCCACTAAGTTCTTCAATTAATAAAGCTAAAATAACTTCATTTTTTAATTATTTATTATTATTTGTTGCACTTTCCGATGACTATACTTTATTAAATTAAGCAAACTCGTTTTTTGTAGTTCATCTCATCATAATAGAGATTAACTGTATTTAGAGTAACTTGACATGATGCCACTAATCGCGGCCAACTCATGACTGTCAAAATTCTCCCTTATCAAGTATTTTTCTCCGGTACATATCCCTTTAGCTGAGCCATAAACCATTTTTTACCAGAGTATCAATATTAAAGCCACTTAGTATTAGTGCAGTTTTAATAGTCACCAAATACAAGGGTTGGACAAAATAATGGAAGCACTTTATATACTAGCACATTTTTTGAACTTTTCAAAAAATATATCAAGAATCATTTTATAAATTTATAAGTGCTTAGGTTATGCAATTTCACATACTTATCAATGAAGTTTAAAGTGTTTAGAGGTTTGAGGGACCGACAATAAATTGCGAAACGGGAAATAATGTTTTTGAACACACAATGCCAAAAAATGTAGTTAATGTTTGTAATTAGTAACTACTATTTTGGTTAGTATGTACGACATTAGCTCAAATATATATGGAGATATGGAAATTTGTATAAAATAAATTTTTTTGTCTTACATTTCTTGCAATAACTTTAAAAATAGTGAAAAATTGGAGAAATTTAAAATTTAATTCAAAATTATTGCAATGAAACTTCTGAAAAATTTGATTCAAACTGTGCGTGATATGAGTAATTTAAGTAGTATCTTTTATACTGCCCATGCGCGAGAAATTTTTTTATTTTTTTTATCTTAACTTTGTAGTGAATCGCATTTGGCAACTAATTTGATTTGAATATCTCAGGAATTTAAAAAGTTTCAGGAAATTTTTTAAATAGTTTTCATACTTTTAGAAAGAAAGTTCCAAATAGCAAGATGTTTTCCACAAATTTTATTTTCTGGTATTAACTAAGATTTATTAAAAAAGTCACTGGCATTGTTGGCGATAATCCCCCATAAAAGTATTTTTTCTTTCGCAATCATATTTTGGTTTAAGAACGTTTATTGAAAGGTGTTATCATTTGTCATTTAATTTTGTCTTATGATATAAAATAAAATTTGCAGAAAACCCTTTTTATTTTTGAGTTTCATTTAAAAGTACAAAATATACTTAAAAAATTGAATTTCTTAGATATTGGAATCGAACTATTTTCAGTTTATGCATTATATACGATTCACTTCAAATTATGACGAAAGAAAACCAAATTTTTTTCCGCACATGCGCAGTATAAAAGAAATAGTTTAATTACTCATATAACAGTTTAACGCAAAGTTTTAAACAAATTGTTCTCAAATTTTGAATTCATAACTTTGCTATTAATTTTAAATTGCTCC
Organism: Parasteatoda tepidariorum; assembly: GCF_982258835.1. Classification (NCBI taxonomy): domain Eukaryota; kingdom Metazoa; phylum Arthropoda; class Arachnida; order Araneae; family Theridiidae; genus Parasteatoda; species Parasteatoda tepidariorum. The sequence continues at coordinate 16,247,730 of NC_141755.1, read as the reverse complement.
GAAAATTCTGTTTAATTTTATTGAATATTCTTAAAGTTATAGCAAGAAGAACGTAAGACAAAAAAATCATTTTTTTTTAAATGTTCTTACCTCCATAAATATTTAAGCTATAATTACGAAATTATGTGCAACTATTGCACATAATTACCAAAATAATTGCTACAAGTTGCAAATTGTTTTCTACATTTTTTGACACAGTTTGTTCAAAAGCACTTTTTTTCCGTTTGTAATTTATTGTTGGTCCCTCAAACCTTTAAAAGTTTTAAACATCACTGATTATGAGAAATCGTTTATCTTAAACATTTCTAAATTTATAAAATGATTCTGTAAGTATTTTTGGAGAAATATCAAAAAATGTGTTAGTATTATAGAAGTGTTTCCGTTATTTTGTCCAATCTTGCGCAAAATTTAAAATTGAATAACGTTCATAAATGAATAACTAATCCATCTTGCCGGCACAAATAAGTTCAGTGTTATTTGATTTATCTGTTTATTTAAAATGTTTGATTTTCCATTTAGTGAAGTAAAAAATAAAGAAAATTAAAATAAAATACAAAAAAATAATTAAGATAAAAAATTAAAAATAAAAAACAGTTGAATCCACTCGGTTTTCACAGTCAACTTTATCGCGTGCACCGACGAAATTAATAAGCAATCTTTTTCGACTTTGTTTTTAGTAAACATTAAAGGATAACATACTTTACAAAACATTCTATGCTTAAGTGCAGTTAATTTCCAGCTCTTAGTAAACATACCGACTGTCTTGTGACAAGCTTTAAAATATTGGTCATTGTGATTATTCTTTAGAATGTCCAACAATTTGTAATATTTTAAATTACAAAGTCATTATTATGTTATTGAAAACAATTGATTATTAAGGAATCTCTCAAAGAAGTCCATCCGCATATTAATTACTCTTAAGTTAATATCTATCAGTCTGTCATGCGATTAATTAGATCTTGATGGGGGAATTCAATCAATTCTACACCACTTCAGTTCTAACCAAGTACCACGTGTTATGCACGGATAATAATGATGACATGATTGATGAAGTAAAACGATACAAGGGTAATTTCGAAAACCCATTAATCAGAACAGTTAGAAAACATTCCGTAATATCCACTCGAATGAAAGTAATAACCGTTGAATTTCACTTTATTTTTACACTTAACTATAAATTTTTTATGAATTTCTCACTGTAAAAGAGTTTCAAATTGCTTTATAACGACATTTCAGATCGATTTTAAGAGATTCATTAATATTTTAATGATGTTATTGCTGACTTAAATTTTATTTGGAATACACTGAGAAAAAATAAGTATGGTCAAAACTACCAGAATATGGTAACATTTTCAGTGTTCTATGAAAATACCAAATCGCACAGTAGTTTTTACTGAAGCGCTTTATAATGGTTAGCAAAATAAAGAATAAAATATAGTTTTTTAATGTGTGATATGTGCAAATGGGATAAGATTTGAATATTTTGTCATGACACTTTAGAGATTGGGATAAAAACTATTATTTCGGTTAAATTTACTTTTTAGTTTTGTGCTTTTTACTGAATGTGTGGTAATACGAAATTTCGAGAACCGGAATTTCCGGTAAAACGTTCATTTATGAACGAAAAAATTACCTTCTGAATGCTAAATAAATAATACCAAGAAACTGAAGGAGTCAAATATTACTTGATTAAAAATTTCATTCGCTTAAAAATTATACGAATTTGAAACAAGTTTCAAGCATATGTTTCAAAACATGTTTCAAGCACTCAAAAGAGCTTCTTTTTGAATGCTTGAAACATGTCAACTGCTGTTTCCAATTTGTATAATTATAAAGCAAATGAAATTTTCAATCAAGTAATACCTACTGAATGGTTTAAATGCCGTTTATTTTGGTCTTGATAACCAGAATTACGGTTCTGTCTCCAACCAGAAATGCCATTACCATACAGAGAGGTAATTTCACTAGAAGCTTTTCTTCGTGTGGAAAAGAAACATTATTTTCAGGTCCTTCTTTTTTTAAGATACAAGGCATTAAAATTAAACTGCACTTTTGCATTTAAAAGAAAATCTAATATGTATAAATCTGTTACGTGGCTCTCAAATTTCGGCTGTATTTCTTTTCCGCCGGTGGCAACGTTTGCTTTGTTTTGTTTACGTTACTATTTCTCTTACACGGAGAATCGACCAGTGATTGCCACTAAAAATGTCACATGCCAAATCTAGATGAAGTGGCTCAACATATAGCGCTTTTAAAAACGGAAACTGAAATAACCAGAGAGCATCAGCTGCGGCAATCTCATACTATTCAGCTAGGCAGAAGTGAGTAGTCTTTGTCGATAGATCTCTATTTTAGCATTTTGTCGAAAGCGCTTTTTTTCACGAATTTATGTATTACGAATTTATTTGACGGTTTTTGATTTAGATCACGAATTATACTATAGCACATTTACAATTACATGTCATTTATTTGAATTCAAATTTATTTTAATGACTTAGTATTTACTAAAAAAATGTAATTTTTTTTAAAAGAAAGTTTCTATATGGATTTGAATGATTGTTTTGAATTCTTAGAATTTTGTGCATTTGCAATGTACCTAAGTTAGTAGCGAGCGAAGCGAGCTTGGTTTGCGAAGCAAACCATATAAGATTGCGTAGCAATTTTCGGAGGGTTAGCGAGCAGGAGGCGCAGCCCACTAGTAATTGAATATTTCTATGAACTGTTTTTCTAGATATCTTTTTGCTTTCTTAAGTGTTTTAAATCAATTTAACTTTTAAGGAAGAATATTATATATTTTTTTGCTTTTAAAATATCAGTGAATAATCAGTCTGAAAAACTATCATTTTCAGAAATTAACTTTTTAGTTATTCCGGCTTCTTACGCAAGCTCTGTATTGAACCAAAGTTTCTCAGTGGTAATTCAGTTGTGCAGAATGTAGTACATAAGCGCATGACGCTGAGCAAAAGTATGAAGTCTCTCTATTGGCTAAGCATGTTTTCTTTATGTTAAAAAAAATTTTGAATACTTAAAATTTGTGAGAAATGAATATTATTTCTCATCGTATTGACTCATGTACAGTTTGAAATACATAAAAAATTAACATCGTAAATAGATTTTTAAGAAATAAACATGAACAAAAATTTTAAAAAAATGAAAAAACTTGACACTTGAAAAACTTGAAGTTTTAGAAAATGATGATTCTTTGGAAACATAACAATTCGGACCAAAAAATTTATTTAAATTTAAAGCCTTCAAAATAAACGAAATTTTTTTTGTATGCTTCTTTAGTTAGATTTATTAATTTCTTGTAGACAACAGTGAAGTTTATCGACATTTGCTCGAGAGAAAAAGTAAAATAGAAATTCACCAAATCTTGGTGACAATCACTAATAGATTTGAACACTTGACCATAGACATGACACATGACGCAAATGTATCTTATTTTCAAGACTAATCTTTTCAATGTTTAACAAATCTTGGTGACAAAAAATGACATATTAGCTTAGAAGTTTAAAAAACAGTCATTTTAAGTTAATAGCAAGTAACTCAACTTAAACCTTTATGTTAGATGGACCATAATTTGTTTTCCCTCTTTACAATATACTGTTTAAAAAGTTTTCTGGTAACATGTCAATGTCCTGTCATTCATAAGCCAGGAAAATGACAGCCAGGATAATGACAAATTTACCTTTTTATAGTATTTAACTTTAATTTAACATTCTGGCCTAAGATGTTTACATTCCGTAGAAAGCAACAGGATTTCTTGAAATAACTCAGATAAATATATGTAGTTTATAATACTAATGATTTCAAAAAGACAGGAAAAGGACAACATAAAAACCTACTCACCTTGAAAAATTTTTTGAAATAGATTTTGAACCAGAAAGTTGGTTCTTTATTCATGCAACAAGACACGCTCAGATAGGATGGTATCTAATCAATATATTAACATAAGATATTGATTGATGGCCCTATCTATTTCGGTTATAAATCACTAAATAAAAGTAGCCAGGAAAATGACAGATTTTCATGCGACAAGCAAATTATTGACAGAAAAAAAAATTTTAAACGAAATTTTAGTAAATAATACCCTCTGCGTATATTCTAGAAATTGTTACAACGGTTGAGATAAAAAAAGTTAGATATTGAAAAATTTATGCGAAAGAAGCTAGTTTTTGAAGATAGTTATTATTGGAAATATTGTTTCTTGTGAGAAACATTAAATTTTGAAATTCAATTAAATTTTTTAACTATGCAAAACAGTCAATTCTAGTGCAAAGTCATTTTGAAATGCTAACAGCAATGCTATTTATTTTTTTAAAGTTCTTTTGGTAGTATAGAATTAAATCTTTGAGCAAGGGACTGTGAATTGTAATATTTAGTGAGAATCACCCTCAATTTATTAGACTGTAAAATTATTTGAAAAACATAGGTGCTTAGATATTGATTTAGTTATTATATTCAAACTTCGATGCAGTTAATAACTTAAAATAAAATTCACATTTTTTGATACTTGCTCTATTTCCAATAAGTTATTCTGTTTAGAATTTAAATTTGGACATAAAAAGCAGGAAAGCACGAAAGTGCCGAGTTAGAAATTGTTCTTATGCTTATGACATTGTCACTTCAAAAATATATTTTAAATGCAACCCCATATTTTTTTATTCACTTATAAGCAAGAGCTTGCTCTCTGCATGGGGAAAAATATCCTGGCAAAATTAATGTTGCTGATGCTGTTTATTAACCGTTTAATCTGACATATTTTACTTTATTTTTTATAACCGTAGCTGAAAAGCCGACCCAATTTAATGGGTTTACGACTACTAATGTTCAACTCCGTAGCCTTGTAATTTTGAACCCAATCCAGAAGACAAGGAAACTCCTGGATCGAGTATTGACAGAAATTTGCCTCCGTGGAAGACTTCTTGATGGAACTATCCCGCATTTGCGTTACATGGAGAGGAAGATTAATCTGACATATGTCAGATAAATTCCAGGACGCCATTGACTCAAGAAAATCCACAAAAAAGGGGTTCAGAAGTTCAAGGCAACCGGAATAATTTCCGTCGAAGCTGGTTGAACGCAACATTTTTTGCAGGTAAGGAAGATCTTTCTGCCTCACTCAAAAGTAAGGCACTTAAGATGGCCACTTGCAAATCAGGCCAAAGCAGTCTAAATTCTTCAGTCGCATTTTATGCGCAGCAGGATGGGGGGGGGGATATCCTATAATGCCAGTGGTGCGTAGGTGATATGCGCCGCAATAAATGAAGCTTAGATCTTTCAATGGAACATAGTTCCCTATAAGTAAGTAAGGAGCCAGTGGCTGTTTTGACTTCTCTCCCCTCTTTTGCCAGTCTGTGCCAAATATCCCAGGATTTCTGATGTTATTAAAAACTAAAAAAACTTTTAACAAACATATTCAGAATTTTATTATGTTATTATCTGAAATAAGATATTGCGTAAATTTTCAACAGTACTTTAATTGTCATTGTAGTGTAAACTATTTTTCAATAACTGCATATTTTTAAGGGATTTAATCCCTATCTGGCGTTAAAACTCTAGCTGAATCACTACATAATCGAATCGCAATGCCACTAAATTAATCACTAAATAAGCTTGAGTACTGAATGACTGAATCACGTGCTAATTAACTGAACTGTAACCGTATTTTTGAAAATAAATCACTACATGACTCACCTAATTATTTAATCACTGGATTAGAAACTGATCAACTCAATCTCACAATCACTAAATATCTAACTGGATTCTAAAAACTAAATCACAACTAGCTGATTTACAAAATTTATGATGTTATAAATCATGAACTGAATTACTGTAGTTGCTACTGCAATTATTGCGCATTTATACCACTATGAGTTTTTTAATTTTTTTTTTATTTGGAGTCACTCATAAAGATGTCACTCACTTTCCCCCCCCCCTTATGTTTGCGTCTTCCTACCCTTAATCGTAAAATGTCAACTTCCCCAGAGCCCTTGACATATTTGCTTTACTTGCAGCTCAAATCATGTTTGAATTTTTTAAAAAAAAACTTTTACTAGGTGTTTCCAGGTGTAAGCATAACAATAATAACACCATCATTTGATGCTTAAGCACTAAGGGCGATTCTTTTTATAGAACCGAAACTATAGTATGTCTATTTCGTTACTTTCATTTGCGATTCATTCACGTTGTTGTTTTGATTTGGTAAAATATTTAATTAGCTGATTTCAAAGGATTTTTACTTTAACCTAAATATGGGATGTCACATATCTCGTTACTCCTCCCTCCTTCTTAACAGAAACTGTCACAATTTCAAATATCCTCTCCTACCCTTCCAAGTGTGACATTATTTATGAATGGCCCTTTTTATGTAATTAAAATTACGAATAATCTAATATATATAATTCTCTTACGTGGCTCCCAAATTTTGGCTGTATTTCTTTTCCGCTGGTGGCAACGTTTGCTTTGTTTTGTTTACGTTTTGAAAACACCAAAGCTAATAAGCGATAAGCAGAGAGCTCGCCGCACTTAACTATACTCAATACTCAACACCACAGCATTCTGCCTTTTAATGATGTGTTTCTGATCTAATATATATAATTCTCTTACGTGGCTCCCAAATTTTGGCAGAAGTACTTTGTACAACTAAATAAGATTCTTTTCACATCATTTAAATGTTTACTTTATTTTCTTCATTTATAGAGAAAACAGTCGGCAAAGAATTCTGTTAGGTAAAAAAACATTTCGCTACAAAAATAACGAATTCGCGATCGCAACGCTCGAGTACGCCGTCTAGCGGGAGCCTATAAATATCAGACATTAATTTATCACGTTTTCATTTAGTTCCATCAAAATCATTGACTGAATAAGACGCCATTTTTTAGCAGCAAATAAGAAACAAAATTTCCCTAAGGAAAAGGCCGAAGAACTTGAAAAAAATCTCCAGAATATTAGTAAATCTTTCAGGAACAGAACACGCCAAACATTTGAAGAAAAATTCCTCAATAATTTTTAATTTCTATTATCAACAAACTTGCAACTCATGACTTCCGATTTCGGATACTGTAACAGATGTGTGTATAAAAGTAAAATGCATTTCTTCTGTCTTCAATTCATTACGAATTAAAGTGAAGTCAACATTGCTTTCGTCATTCCAGTGAATAAATATGAATTCAAAACATACAGAATTGTAATAGTTATAGCATATTCTTCTTCGTTATGGAATAATATATATTTCTGTATCCATATAATTCGGAAAACAACAATAAAAAATTATCCAAGTTACTTGAAATAGTGCCATTTGTGCTGATTCTTAATTAATTTTAATCGTTTTCTTGGTAAGTATTTTTTAGTTTTGAAAGAATAAGTTCAACTAGAATTCAGCTATTCTGTTTTTAGCTACATATTCAAATTCATATCAATTATAAAATTTTGCTGCGTAGTATGTTATCTAAAAGCAATGAAGGGATAAACTATGTATCTTTTATTTGAGAAAAAAGTTTTTAAACAAGGAACTTATCATTTTGGAATTCTCCGGGAATTATAAATCAGGTAAGTGCAATGATTTTTACAATAAAAAATTTGCTTGTAAATATTTTTTTTCATTTGATGATGGTTCTCTACAGAATGGTTTTTTACGTCTGATTAAGAACTATAAGAATAATAAAAAAAGAAACAATATGAAAGTTTTTATTTCAATGTAAAGAATTCTTAAAATCGTTTTTTTATCCTAAGAATTCTTTATTTTCCGTTTTTTAGTTCATAATTTTTTGATAAAAATTGTTCTCAAAATACTTTTTTTGAAAAATTAAATGGTATAACATTATGTGTTTATGTATACTTCTTGTATATTCCAATGTTTGAAGTAATATGATTCAGAAAAGTATGGAATAAAAATTCGGTACTTACGTATTAACGCCACCGCCGCTGCAGATTTGGCGGTTTTTAAGTGCCGCCAATCTACACTTAAAATTTTTGCGACAATTCCTTAAAATAAAACACTTTATTTAAAATCAAAATAGTTAATCGGATTTCGGTGGAAAATGAGCCGATATAGAGTTTAGCATAGATTCAAAACAATCATATCGCCATATGAACTCTGATAAATAAGATTCCAAATGAAATAACATTTCCAAAACGTACGTTTACCAAGATAAAGTTTCATGTTGTGGGAATTGGTACATTTTCGTTTTTTCGGTAAAATATTTCCCTCCTGAAAAAATAAAATTGCATCTTGTTTTGTTTTTGGCAAATCCCAAAGACGAATTTTCGTAGCACTAAAAATGGCGACAAAAAAGAATTGATTTTTTGTTTTTGTTTCGTCAGCATTCTTTATTTTACGTTTCTTAGTTTCTAAATAATGATTTTTATTGAAACTTGAAATTTTTTGATAAAAATTGTTGTCAAAAAACTTTGTTTACAAAATTAAATTTCATAAAATTATGAGGCTTATGTATACTTTTTGTTCATTTTAATTTTTGAAGTAATATGATTCTTAAAACTATGGAATGTAAAGTTTAAATAGGCCTTTCATGTTATAGCATTAAATTTAGTATTGCTATTTCTCGGGCATTAGGTTTTAACTCTTATACGTATATACATATTTTTTTCTGTTAATGTACAAATATTTTTCCGATGTGTTTTGGATATTCCTTCTCTAATAAAAAGAGATACCATTTTGTTTTCGTTTGCATAAGAAAGAATATCAAGCATTTTTCTTATTTAAATTTAATTAGCCACAATAAAGAAGGAACGTTGCAATGCTACGTGCTACATTAACGACGTCTCTAGAGTAACTGAATGACTGTTCATATAGAAATCGCAGGTATTAGTCTCATACAACAACGCCCCCTATAGTTCGTTGCGATCGCGAATTCTAAAAGAAATAAAAATAAACAACTTAAAAAATAAAAATGCTGTTGCCAGCCATAGAATTTTTTGAAAGTTAACTTAGCAACATAAATCAAAATGACATAGAAGCGCAACTAGATCAAAATTATGATACCTGAGCGCTTGACGTAACAAATCCTTCAATTCTATAATTGTTGTATCGCCAATTGCCCAAATTAACAATTGTGTTTTTAAAGAATTTCTATAAAAAGTTTTAAATAAACAACCTACTTCTACAACTGCTTCTTGAAGAACTTGGCTCATTGATTAAAAAAATTGTTTTAATTTTACAGTACTAACTTTACTTCTACTTTCATTATTGCTATGACCCTCTTTCATTACATTTTACAACTTCATGCTAAATTTGAGGACTTTAAGTTGTTTTGTGGTTGAATACTGACATTTAGAAATGTGTACATAAAAAAAATAATATTTAGAGGTTAAGAGTTGTCTCAGAAAAATTTGAATTGTTGACATTGAATTTAACAATGGAAACAATCGTTTTTGTGAAAAATTGAATTGTATTGTTGACATCAAAACTAAAAATATTGTGTTTCAACTTAACAATACTACCTTAATTTATACTTTAGAATTGCCTCGGAGAAATTTGAATTGTTAGCAATGATTTAAACAAAAAGTTTTATTTTAACTGACAAGTACTATATTATAATTTTAACTTTTTCTATGACTATACTCATTTTCTTACTCTTTTCTTTGTTTTTTATACATTTTATATTTTTGTGATAAAATAAAAAATTTATAGTTGTTCTGCTTCTGAACACTGATGAAAACACAAAATGATGGGCTTCATCAACAATTAAAAATATATACATTTATTTTACAAATTCCATATTATTAGGGTGGCGCCCGTCAGAGAATTAAGAATACAAAATTATCTTCATCAAAGCCGATGCTTTACATCCGGCGTTCAGTGGCAGACTACTATTTCATATTGTTTCACAACACATGGCTTTAGCCCTCTGGTGGGAAAGACTTTAAAACAAAACTAAACAGTTACTTTTAAACAGTTACTTTTCTCAACAACTGAAATTTAGAATAGTGTGATTAAGAAAAATATGTGAACTGTTGGTAATTTCAAATTAATATTGAAATGTACAGGTTTAGAATTTTCTACAGTGAAAAGTTTTCGGAACTTCAGTATTCAAAAAAGTGTACAAAAGCTAGAAGTTAAGAACGTATCCAATGAGCGAGCAAAGCGAGCATTGGATTGCGAAGCAATCCGAAATGAACTGCGAAAGCAGCTCCGGGGGTTGGCGAGCGGCAGCGAGTAGGGGGCGAAGCCTCCTAGTATTATAAAATGCATAATATACAAGAGCAGACAAAACACAGGTTAATCCCAAGCGTTATTAAGAATAAAAGAGTCCCAAACTAAAATTCTTTTGTCTTCAGGGTTTGATTCATTGTTATATACTGAAGTACTTATTAAGTGCACTCAGTGAATATATGAATTTGCACGGATGTGGGATATCGCGGTGGTACTTATTTCCATGGTTTAGATTAGCTCTAAACCATGTCCTTGAAATCGTGTCTTTGAATTGTGCATATACTCCATTCACACAAAAGAAATGATTTTGCGAAGTTATTAAATTGCCTTTTCTGTTAAACAATTATTTATCTAACGAGAATTAAACAATGAAAAGTTTGCTTCTCATACTTAAGACTATTTTAATATTTGATTTTATCTAGATGTGTATTTCAAATATTGATAAAATTCTTATAAAATGTATCAAGAAGTTAGTCTAGCAGATTTTTATTTTTAAAAATAAATGAATAAGCATAAGTATTTCTCAAATGCTTTTAAAGTGTTTAAACTTCCGATTAACATTTGACTTTCTTTAGGTATCACTATTTATTAATTATCAGAGGCATATAAGAAACAATTTATTTTTCTAAATGCAATGAAAATATTGAACATAAATTTTTAATGGTTTCTTTTCTGAATCAATTATTAAGATTTTTTTTCTGTGCACACAATTCAGTTAGTTATGAGATCTGAAATTCGTTAATAGGGCTCTAAAAACAACAAAGTTTTACTCTCCTATACTAAAAAAAAATAACTATAATTTATGTTTCATTTACTGCACTATTTTTAATGATGAAGAAAAATTAAATGAGTTTTTCTGGCTTAAATTCGAAATACAATTTTTTATCTTTTAATCCCTTATAATTTAGAATGTTTTTAATATTTCCATATAATGTATTAATTTTAACGATAATTTCTTTTTAATAAAGTAAGGATTATGTATAATTATGCTGCAGTTAATAAATATTAGCATTTTTTTTTAATTTAAAAATTGTTAATTAAGAATAAACTTTCATATAGATATATATAATAAAATTATACTTGTTTTAAATTATCTATATTAAAAACAGCAATTCGATCAGTAAAAATGCTTTGTAGTATTTGTTTCAAGGTTTGTATTTAATTCTTGTCCACACGCACACAATAAGAATACTGTCAAATTGTAATATTCAACTTTTTACTCAAAATATTTTAGAATGCCAATTTAAATTTATGGATTAAATAAACACTTTATGTTATAAAAATTTTTCATTCAAAATAATTATGTAAAACTATTGTAGCATATATTTTAATTTAAATTTTATTAATTTCGCTTCATGAGAAAATCCGTAGGCTTAAAACCATTTACTATTCTCAAAACCTTTAGTTAAATACAAAGTAGGAATTGTTGTTCTGCATTTTTACTAGAGATTACGAATGATTTTTCAAATATGATAGCAATCATATCGATTTTAGCTATCCAATTTCTAGACTAATTGATAATGAATAAAGTATGAAATTATTGGTTTAAAATATTAAACATTTATTTATAATATGTCATAAATACTTTTTATCATCAGGCTGCATTGAAATACTACAATTTGATGCCGAAATTTAAATTAGGTAACGCTAAAGGGCGTTAAAAAATTAACGCTTTTTCTTCACGCTCAAACCTAATAAGGCTATTTTCTTCTGATTTCGGCTAGACCTCACCCACTCCTAACATATAAAATTATGATTCCAATCCCATTGTTAAACATTGTTTATTTATTCGAGGAAATTACGTATGCGTGACAGTTTTCGCAATTTATAATGTTGTTACATGAAAAATAGCATATTTTAGCTTAGATCTTCGAGCTATTAGAATTTGACTTTAATACATGACAATCCTATAAATAGATAATAAGTTATCAAGTTGCACCATTTTTAATTTAAAGCACATTTCTCATTTTTCTTATTAACTAAATTGAAAAATTCTGATTGGGTTTGAACACTTTAACTACTCTCCATTTTAGCCCAGTAATTACAGTAAAAAAAGGTGTTTATTTTTTGAAAAAAAATTAACGCTCATTTTTTTACAGATTCAAACGAGACACGTAGAACGAGAAAGAAACAAGGCACGTAGAGACCATAGTGCTAATAGTTTAAACATTATACTGATGGTTTTATGAATAAAAATGACATTGCTTGATTTGCATCTATTTACGTGTCTTAGTTTATTTTTTCACTTTGAATGAAATATGAGCAAACACAAGTTAATTGGACAAATAATTCAGAAGAAGCAAGGAATAAAAAGTACTATTATCATCAATTCAACTCATTCAAACATTCAAATACGTGATTTTCCCTTTAAGAATTGCTTAAATAGTTACAAGAAACTTCTGCTTTTCAACAAATTTTAAGTGTAGAATTTTCTGCCCTCTAATTCTAGTAAAATAAAGAAAAAGAAAACAAACAAAATTAAACAAAAAAAACCTCAACTAGATACTGAATTATAAATTTTGAAGTATTTTTCAATCTATAGTATGAACTAGTCGTTTCCTTGCAAAGTTGTTAGAGGGCTCAACTGTCATTTGGGTAAAATAAAATGCATTGTCAGAGTGGGTGGATATACCTAAATATAGCAGCCTACAGCACCAATCAGTAATTTCTCATTTTGATATATTTGATCTCATTCTGCCTTCAGAAATCAAAATTACTGTTAGGGAGTATTTTCTCCTTCTGACAAATAACTTTTTCACGCATAGATCACGAAGCAAAACTATTAAATTGCTTTCCAAGCTCAATCAATCATTAAATATCAAGAAATTCAAATAATGCAGATATGTCTTTTGAATGCATTCTAGCAATCATTGGTTTTATAAAGCTAATTGCAGCATCAACAATATCATTAAAATCAAGAATGCTTTCGAACTTTAAAAATAAGGCACTTACGGCTATTTTATGCTTTCAAAAATTGAAACAATTCTCTTTTCATTTCTTTAGTTTAAGTACTTTCATAAAAATTTAAAAAAAATCTTTTTTTTCCTCTTGGCTTCGATGCTTGAAATATTTAAACACTTTTCTATTAAACTTTTTTAAGGTGGTGTAATTTCTGAAACAAAAATATATATGTACCCTAAAAGTTCTTCTCTGTGCATTTATTCTGTTTTTCTGTTTATTTAAAATGACAGGCTTTTGAAAATAAACGAAACTATTTTTCTTTATTCCTTTAAAGTTATTTTTGTACTTAAACAATTTGAAATGCTTCGCTTTTAAAAGCTAAGAGATTTTTTTTATGCTACTATAAATATGAATGAAAAGTATGTTAAGTATTATTTTCTAGGCAATAGGATAAAGTTCACTGAATAATTAACTTATTCAAAAATAGAAACATAATTAGTGATTGCAAAAAGCTTAAAGAAGAAGAACTATAAAGTTTTAAAGTTCTAAAAACATTAAAAAAAAAGATTCTTCATGTATATTTTAAATGTTATTAAATTACAAATAAATAGCACTATTTTAAGAAAATAAATAGCAAAAGATATAAATATGTTATTGAATTTATGCTTCAATATATTTCATAAAATATGGGTTTAATGATTATTCCGTATTGTATATGTAACAGATGTTGAAATAAAAGCACTTGATTGAAAAAAAAATTTCAACTATTTTTTTAATACTATTTCTTCCTTATTTTTATGTGAGTTTAGTTTTTTAAATAATGTGTATTGGAGCTCCTCATTTATTTTGCAATTTTACATTGAATATATAGCAGAATTTATAAAATAAGTTTAAAGAGACGAAAATATTACCAACTAGCTATTAAAACCGACGTTATTAAGATAAGAAATAAGACAATATTGTTTAAATTATCTGCATAAATGGCATGCAGTTTTCAAAAATAAACTATTCTCTAATCCTGTTACTATACTATAATCCCTTTCGAAGAACAAAGGGATAAGATATTATAGATACCTTCTTTTTTAGCCCTTCAACAAATTTTCCCACTGAACAGGAACACTTGAACTGTTGTTGGCAACTAATATTTATCAACTAAAATACGGTATTTCCGAAATTCAATTTTAATGAAGAAAAAATATTTAAGGGGCAATTATATGGTTAGAAAAACAATTTAAAAAAAATGACGACCATATAATCAATTTTATTGAATTACAACGTAGCAACTATTTTTCAGGTAAGCTAAATTTACTTTTTCCTAAATTTATAATAACTTTTCTTTAATTAACTAACCAACATTTCGTTGCATGGAGAGGAAAACCATGAAAACTTCTCATGGTTAGCCCTATAGTAAGGGGACTCTAACCCATGATTCGTTGACCACTCAAGATATTTTACGTCAGCACTGTAGTCGGTGTGAGTCTGGTGCAGAATTAGTATCGACAAACCCTCGCTTTGATTCAAACCAGGTTCACTTCATTAGAAGGCGAACGCTCCATCCCATGAGCCACCACGGCACAATTAATGCTAATTAAGATGAAAAATTAATAAAAATTTTAATAATTCGTTTAGGAGAAACATAAAAAATCGCCATACTATTATTGAAGTGAAGGATGCTTAAATAATTTAGGGTATAGGTGCATATTGAAATAAAAATATATAAGCTGTGCACTAAAAAGCAAAGTTAATGGAGAAAAAATACTTATCCGCTTTGAAAAATTATGAAAAATCTCTTTATTATTATTGACACCCATATGATTTGTTAATATAGGTAATAAGTATTAATTGAAATAAAAATTAAGCTATGTACTAAGAAACAAAGTTAATGAAGAAAAGGTACTTGTTCGATAAGAGAAAGTGTTGAAAATCGCCAAACATTGATGCAATTAATTATGATAATATGTGTTATTAATATTATGATAATTAGTGTAGTTTTAATATGAATGCTGCAACGGATTATATAATATATAAATTTATCTTCATACGAAGGATAACAAACATTTCCACATCAACTCTCAAACTATTTCAATTTAAACTGCTACAATCGACTAGTTTGTATTAAATTTAAAATCTCCGCCATGTGCAAAATTGAGACTCAATAACAACCTTGAAATATTATAGGGTTAATCACACTGTCCTAGCATTACTGGTGCAAAATCTGTGCCATAATCCGCCCACTAAAGTTTCCTTCTAATCTTCCGACGACTCTTACCCACGCAGATTATTAATTATTTAATGACAGTGGATTAGAGATTCTATTGTTTACAAAGCAACGCTTTTAAATTATTTATTTAAAGGATTAACGGTGCTTACAATTTTGTTTATTTAAGGGGTCACAGTACTCAAAAAATGACGAAAATACCAAAAAATTTTTTATTGCTTATGATAAAACATCAAAGTATTTCAAATGTACAGAAAAAAATTCATCTCTCTATCTACATTTTTAAAAAAGTTATGAATGATTTTAAATTGTTCTAATACAGAAACTTGCACAGCAGTCTGACTTTAAAGTGCTTTTTCGCATAGATGATAATTTTGTGTCTTAATCTTAATTAAATCACTAAGGAATTTTTTCTATTTAAGATAAAGCTTTGAAGTAAACTTTTTTATCTTGAGGATGATACACTTATTTGAACTGTGCATGGAATAAGCATTTTATGAGGTATTACAATTTTTACGGCATGTTATATATACCTAACAGGAATTTTTACACTTTTTTTTCTACTTTTTTACAAAATAATCTATAAAAAATATTCTAATTGAAATATCAACAAATGAATGCACACAATTATTAAGATAAATATTGCAAGCACTATGAAAAAAACTTTTTTTGAAAATATGTTAAAATAAAAAAGCCTTAGGGATTTAAAAATTTAGAATTTTTTCAACTTTTTTTAAAATTTTAAAAAAATTAAACAGTTTAATTACTTTTTGAAGATAAATTATTGATTATAACTTAAATGAGCATGTAAAGCATCCTCAAAATGAATGATTATACCTTTATTTTAAAAAATCGTTGCAAAGGTACTGTGACCCCTTAAACAGCATTTGCTTTCAATTCTTGCAAAATATGCAAAAATAGGGATTTGTTTATTATTTTTACTTACATTTTTTAAGATATAAGTAGCACGTAGCCTGCGGGGAATCAAAGGATTTTAAAAATAAATTTGTTTATATATTTTTCCCCTGTAATATGACTTAGTTTTAATGGCTGATAATAATTCAATAAAGTATTCCTTAAAATAATAATTATATATTTACTTGTTATTTAGAAGCTATTTCAATTACTTTAAAATACTTACGGTTAACTGATGATAATTTAATTCTGACTAAAAGCGAAAGTAAGTGGTTTAAATCTATTAGTTTTTTGAGAACATTTCCGCTGCTCTGTGATGGAAGCATTTAACTTTTTAAAATCTCTCTCTCTCTTAATTAAGTCTGACGCGTTCTTTGAATACTATATGTACTTTAACACATCCAGAAGAGTATTTTTCTTATTTAAAATTCCAGCGGGCATACAATTAAATTAGACACTATGCATTTGCAAATAAAAAATCAATTTAAAACTTACTCTAAAATGAGAGCTTAAAATGCAAATGTTTTTCTGCTTAAAAGATTTTTGTGAAACTAAATTATTTAATGAAAATTTATTGACGAAAGAATATGCTTTTTGCCATACGGTATAATGATTAAAAATGTGTAACATGGGATTTGCTTATACGAATTCACAAAATTGAATGCTGACTACTTAAAGGTTAACTCACATATTTTATTTAATGTAAACATTAAAATCTAATGAAACTCAATTAAAAATAACACAAATACTAAAGCACTAATGCATTTTAAGTAAGCTATTAGTAATCTCAAACTTTAAAACTTAAAAAATGTGACAAATAAATCAATTTGATTTTACTCTGGTTTACGCAAGATTTAAGAGAATATTCAATTAAGAGTCAACTGAATTATGTATAAATTAAGAATCATATCAATCGGTTAAAGACAATTTAAACTCAGCATCTATATATATTATTTGAATGGAAATACATAACCCAAATATCATAAATTTATTTTATTCTATTTATGCAGTAAATTAGAGTAAGTCGGATTACTGCCTGCTTTGTAAATAATACCGGATCAAATTACGGTGAAAAGTGCCAGCTCTCAATGCATCGGTGCTTAAAAATCCGTTTTAAATCCAAATTCATATCCGTAAAATCCATTTTTACCGGAACATGTGACGAAACAAAAAATCTAATGTGTAATAACTACCGTTAAATCACTCTAATTAAATAAATATTACGGTAAAAATAACGGTATAATATTTTAAAGTAAAATGAATTTTGTGAATGATGCACGGATAATGAATTTTACGGTTGTGCCGTTGCTTTGAATCGTCGTTATTTGAACTGTATTTTACAGCGTTTTTTGCGATGACGAAATTAAAAAAAAATTAAATTAACTTCAAAATGCTTCACAAGAATGTTACATTAATTTAGACTTCTTTTGATTATTTTAAAAGCGCCTAAAGAGACGTGGTGGCTCAGGGGATAGAGCTTTCACCTCCCAATGAGGTGAACCGGGTTCAAACCCCTTCAATGTCTGGTTGATTTGAATTCCGCACCCTGCTCGCACCGACCGCAATGCTGACGTAAGAAATCCTCAGTAATAGATGGGTCATGGGTTGGAGTCCCCTTGTCGTCAGCATAATAGTGAGAGGTTTTCGTGGTTTTCCTCTCCATGTAACCAAAATGCAGGTTAGTTTCATCAAAACGTTCTCCACGATGGTAAATTTTCCCCAATACTTGATTCAGTAGTCTGCAGATTGGGTTCAAAATTACATGACTACGGAGTTGAACATTGGTAGTCGTAAATTCTAAATTGGGTCGGCTATTCATCGACTGTTATAAAAAAAGTACGTAAATAAACAAATTATTGCAACGTAATATTTTATGTTGCGTTACTTTAGTTAATCTTTTATATTATCAAATTAATTACGAAATATCACATCAGAAATTCACTTTGTTATTATCTGATAAGTATATTTAAAACATATATACATCTTCATAATATATAATATATTTATTAAAAGTTAAATAGTTTCATCTACAAGATATCCTAGGGAATTTTAGTAAAACTTTTCAAATAGTCTAACAATATCCTAGAAAATTTTGACGATTGCTGAATGCATCATTTTTATCTGCAGTTCATTTTCGGAAATTTCAACCGCCATTTTGGCGACGTGTCAACTCCAAAAGAGGAAAATATTCTACGTTTGTCATTTTCCGAATCTTTATTTTCAGAAGTGTTTTCTTCATCTGAACCCTATGCTACACAGAGGATATCAAAAAAAAAAACCTGACGCTTGACCAAAAGTCTGAAAAAGCTTTGAAAAACCGTAATAAACTGCAATATTAAATTTGCTCATTTTTAATTAAATCCAAAAAATAATTATTACACTGAGAAAAAATACTGTTAAGTTTGCCTAATTTCTGGTTCTATGCAAACACCAAAAAGCACGGTATTTTATAGAAATGCTTTGTTAATGACAGTTGGTAAAATTAACAATATGGTTTTATTATCGTTCTGTTTCGTAGTAAATGTGGTAAGATTTTGTAGATTAATCATGATATCTTAGAGCACGGCATAAAAAATAGTTCGGTTAATTTTACCTTTTAGCTTCGCAATTTAACAAAATGTGTTTTAATAAGAACTATAATTTTGGAAATTGAAAATTTCCGCAGAAGTTTACCATACGGAAGAAAAAAATTACAAAATTATTGGTTTAAATACCGTATATTTTGGTTTTATTACCAGAAATATGCTGGTTTTCTATTTTTTAAATTTATGTTTTTTAATCAGAAATTTCATTAACATACAGTATAGTAGTTTTGGCAGCATTTTTTCTTCCTTGCTGCCAACATGTTCGAAGATCTTCCCATAACTTCTATATTAATGAAATTATTAATTAACTAATTATGGTATAATTGAAATTAGAATCTTTTTGAGAACTCATTCCTCATCTGTTCCTAGACAGACATATTTAACTAAATTACAATAAATGGCAAACGAACTTTAAATAAAAATGACGCATAATAATAATAATAATAAAACAGAGAGGATAATCCTTATGTTTGTTTTCCTAGAAATATCATTATTTTACAAGTACGGTAATTTTACCAGAAATATTTTTCTCGTGTATTATTTTTGTAACTATTCTTCGTACTCCAAAGAAACACCAGTTTATAAAACTGGTTTATAAAGTCATAAATACAATAATTTTATTAAAAAAAATTCTTTAAGAAAAAGTCATCAGAGTAACATTGATAATAATTACATTTGACAAATCAAAAATCTAACTCATAATCATGTTGAAAACATACATTCTATAAAAACGTTATATTTAATAAGCAGTATGACTGCAGTCATTTAAAAAAAATAAAGTGCATCTTTTTTTCGTTAGGTTAGAAATTTTTCCGTAAAAATGGTTAAATAGCAGTTTATTTAATTGTTATCTTACAATATTCTACCGAAACAAACAAATAAACATAAAAAGGAGGATATTCAAAGTGTTAAGTGTAAGAAAAAACGCTTCTTGTTTATACCTAATGCGGTTTAACAACCAAAATTCTATTCATGCCAACTAGGACCTCAGGGGTGTTTCCCAGACCGTCGCCAATAGCCCATCGTGCGGCTCTAGTGCGACGTAAATTAACTACAACATCATGCCAACTAGACAGGTCATGACTAGGCTCACCTTATGAAGTCATTTCGTGCCCTACTGAAGGGTACATACTGTATCTAATTGGTCAATCACGTGATCTACTGAACAAGGGTTCAAATCCTATCGTTTACACCACAATATTTCTTTAATACGTGAAAAGTTTCCTGCTTCCTGTGTTCTTAAATCGGTGACCTTAGTCTATTGGAATACGAAACTACCATTCGCGCATAAATGGTGCAGCATCCACAGAGCTCCAATGTCCGTTTAAGTTTCATTTTTATGGATAAAAAACTATGCTGGTTGTTAAATGGTTACAAAACCGTATAGTTTTGAATTCACGTTTTTTTTAACAGAACTAGTTATAAACGGTCTTAAAACCATAAATGTAAAGAATTTTTTCTAACCGTTAACTTTATGGTTAATCGAATGAACAGACTACTGTCGGTTATTTCACCTTAATTTCAGAATGAAACAATTCTTGATTTCTTAAAATTCAATTCTTTCAAAAATTCAATTCAATTTTCGATTTCTTCTTGAATTCATGATTTCTAACAGTGCATCATTAAATGTGTATTGATTATAACAAATTTATTATTACTTACTTGTCTTATAAAACTCAAATTGTCGTTGTTTTTTTTTTAATTTTATTTATACCACTTATTGAATTATTGGAAAATACTTACATCATCAAAAAAAAGGTTGTCAGCCAGTTATAACTTACACGCACTTCATTGATTAAGTATGTCCTAACATTCAATAAAACTATAAGTATCAATTTCATATTTTTTCCTCAGAAGCGTCTTTAAACGTTATTTTTGAAAGTAAATTAATCATTGGTAAATTACCTTCTTTTCAAGCAGTACTTCATGATTGAAAGTATAATTTGTCCTTAACTAATGTATAATATGTGATGTTTACGTAGAGAATTTTTTCTTTTGGTTTGAAATGGAAATTGTTTCGTTATTAAAAATATCTAAGAGAAGAAGAGGGCAAAATAAATACTGCATAGAAGTTTATTGTACAAATCACAGCATAAATATATATATTTTTCCATCTGCAAACCTAATGTGTACTTATTAAATTAATTATACTATATATGTTCCGGTTAAAGTGATAAACCCGGTTTTTACTAATTCTAACCGGTTAAAATTAATAATATCGCTTCTTTGGTCAAAGTGAGAAATAAAAGGGGAAATTTCAGTATCGTGATCTGTGGCAAAATAATTGCCAAGTCTTGGCAACTTCCGGGTAGCGAACCAAAAAAAACAAAAGAAAAAGCATCACAAAAAGGGATTACTCAAAGGGTATAACTCATAGCGAGTCCCGGGCAAACATTTACATGTTTGTTTTACAAAATTTTCCTCTTTGAAATCGATTTGGTGCCTTGGCGATTGTAGTTGGTGTGGCAGATCACAATACGTATTATCTTCAATAAAAAAGCGAAAGAATGACAGTCACCAAACTTTATAAGTTATTATCAATAAATTCGCTTAAATTATTCGCTTTTACTGGCTCATTTGGTTATCATTAATATTGACCGGTTAGATTAATAATAGCCGACTATTCACATTGAGCGTAACATATAGATGAGCAAACAATTTCCATAAAATTATCAAACTTCATGGCAATGACATTTCTGGTGGAAAAAAAATTCCGGGCAATAAAATTATAATATATAGTGTTCAAACTAATCAGTTGGTAATTTTTTTCATTCATATCGTAATGGTTTTCCAAAAGTTCTTATTACCACACGAGTAGTAAAAAATAAAAATCTCAAAATTAAATTTAACCAGATATATGGTTTTTATGCTTTGTTCTAAGGTATCCTGATAAATTACCAAATTTTACCTCATTGACCAAATTTTATAATAGATTATATACAATATTTTATTATCTATTTTATTATCAATTATATCATTCACCAATGCGCTTCGGTAAAAATTGCCAAGCTTTTTGGTGTTTCCATAAAGACAGGATTTCGATAAATTGTATCACATTCTGTAGTTTTGATAGTTAATTAATTAAATTAATGCATACACATTAATATTATTTAAGTAATATTTATAAATAGTAATAAAATTTATAAGTTGTGATTTTAAAAATTGTGTTTTTGACATGATGTATTACCCAGTAATTTTGATATAGGCTAGTAATTTTGATATAGGCTATTACGTACAAGTATATAAAACCTTCAAGATAATATTTAAATAAATACATAAATTTGAGTTCAAATTAATCAATCTTCTTTTATATAGGACTAACATTACTATTTTTATAATTTCATCAAATTTAGAAAGTAAGTATTCGAGATTTCTTTGAAAAGAAATTTTATTAAGCTCCCAATTTTTAAATGAATACTTTTCAACTCGAAACAATAGGTGTAATATGTGGCTTAATAATTTAATAAGGCTCAAAATAAAATTCCCGAATTCAATTACATGAAACGCTTTATGATTTCTGACAGTTAAAAAAATTATGTTTGTATTTTTGTTAGTTAAATTTAGTTTGTATTCAGGAAAATCAAGGGGGCAGTAAGTATCTTTTCTGCTTGTAGGAAGATATATTTTTCGTTAAATATTTTGTCTTAAAATTATAATAAGGTAATAACCTTAAACATAAAGTTTCGTTGGGTTAATGGTGTATTCCTTTCCTGCGAACGTTAAAAATAAAATCTTTGAGTAGTTATATAATTCAATTTTGAGAAAAAGTTTTGAAGTTCCCCTTAATATTAATCCATTTAAAATATTTTAAAAGGATTTTAAGCCATTATGAGTATTGAGAATTGGTTATCTAAGTATATTAAGTTTGCTTTCCAATAAAAAATGCTTAGCTTTATTTTTCGATTATAAAATTGGAATTAGCATTTTTTTCTTATGAGATATTCATAAATGAAAGATTTTAAAAATAGAATTATTACAATATTAGTTTTTTCTCTGAATTGCAAGAAATTTTAATATTTCTATGATTATGATAAGCGTCTGGACTGTAAAAAGTGTGTTTGGAATTTTTTAGTTGTTCCCATTATTTATTTATTTCATTTTCAACTTCTTTCCTTGTTCTGTAAGCAAGGATTTCATCTGGAAATTGAAAGCAAATGTATAAAAAATTTAAAAAGTGAAAATTTCAATGAAAATAATCAATTATTTGGAACTCACAACTTCTCTTTTCTTTAAAAAAGCCCTCTTTTCTGTGCAATTGACTGGTGTATGAAAATAAAGAAAATTTTAAGCGCTGAAAGATCTTTTAAATGTATTAGTTAATACAAATACATCTAGAAGAGCTTTTAATTGTTAATTATCATTCAATATGAAATCAGTTATTCTTCGAGAGTCGAATTTCTCAAACTTCTCCCGCCTACGAAATTCAAAATCCATTAATATACAATGTATTTTATTACAGTGGATTTCTTAAGAAGAACGAAAACAAAAGTATTGGTCACTAAAAGAATTTTTGACATTTAAGCCAGCTTGACATTAAAACTCATCATTTTTTTATTCTTTTTTTCTTTCTCCTGCATGCATTTCTGCCACACGATTTGATGATTTCCATTTCTTAAACATTTCCTTATTATATTGTTTGCTGAATTCTGCATGGTACCAATTGAAAATCTTGGTGATTTGAAATTGTAAGGATTTAAATTCATCGTTCAGATTGCACTCCAGTAACTTAAAATTTGACTTAGCATTCCTTTATGCCACCGATTCACTTCTTTGAGAGAAAAAAGTCCAATGCCTGTAATTGTAACGAACTTTAACAAAATTAGTAGATATTGCCGTTAAATAATGCAGACCACTCCGTTCTCTGGAGAGAAAAACTCAATGCCTGTAACTACAACAGTGAAACCACCAGGAAAGACCACCTCTGTGCAGGGATCTCCTCTATTTACTACCACTTTTTGGAGACACGGAATTTTTTCCACAGACTTTGTCTAGAAGAAAATCTTTCAGAGAGACCTACAAAACCTTTCCCAGTGGCCGTACAAACTTCCACACCAAATATGAAAAAAAGTTAAATAAGGAAACACGAAAAAATATAAAAATACGAAAAAATATCATAACAAAACAAATAAATAGATTCAAATAGATTCAAAATATTTGTAAATGACTCTTATTTAGAGAGCTTTTTTTGAAGAACTCAGAAGGAAATAGACTATAAGTTTTGTTGTATTCAGAGTGCACTAAAGATTCATCGATTTCTATCAAGGATTTTTTAGAGTTGAAAACTAAATTTTTTTAAAAAAAAAAACTAAGCATCTCAAGCAGACAAACCTTTTCTCATTTTTTAATGCCAACAAATTTTTGTGATATAAGATACAATGCAAAAATAACTGTTTATTCATTTAAAATAGTTCTATGATTCATAATTGGTGAATTTGCTTTTACACATAATTAGGGATCATTTTTATTGACACAAACTTTTATCCATCGATCCGGTTTTCATAAAGCCAATATAAGTGGCCCTTTTGCACCAAGAAAGTGGCTCTGAGTAAAATTTAAATCGCTTGCAAAAAATCATGTGACTTCTATAATATTTTGAAATCAATGAAGGTAAGAACGACCAACCTCCATTAACGACCATCTTACTGTGGAGCACGGAGTGGTCACTCGCGAGAGGTTTCACTGTATGCCGATTTTTAACCAAATTAATTTAATTGAGAGTTATTTTATACCACCTGCTACCATTTTCTTTCTAGAAGACAAGTGTTTATTTTCGTAACCAAATAAAAAAAAGTTGAAAAAATTTTAGTATTATGCATTTTTAATTATTTGTTTAATTTATTTTCTTAAAGCTAATAATTCACTAACTTCTAAAACAAACAAAAGTTCCGCAATTCATAGAATTCATTGAATGTTTCCGAATGAACAGGAATGTTTATGTTTATTTTATCCATTTTTACATTAGACACGTTACTAACTGCTTTTGAGTTGGTTAGAAACCTTTAAAGGAAATAAAGTCTCGCAACATAAATTATTTCCTCAATCAAAGGAATTTATTTACTAATCCAATAATAAGTATATTTATATATTAATTGATAGAGAGCAAAGAATTTATAAGGAAAACTCATAATACAAAACTCATAATACAAAAAAGAGTTTGATATTTCGCTAAAAACAATTAAGTGGCATAGGATGTCTCTGAGACTTACTATACTCCAATAAATATTCTTTTACTCGTACAAAAGTTGCACATAAATAAGCGGAGAAATAAATTCAGATAAAATAACTGTACTGTGGAGAATTGTCATTTCTTGTAAAAAGACAGGCATTGTTCTGTTTAAAAAAAGCAAAATATACGGTCTTTAAACCATTTATTTGCTAGTGTTTACGTTCATATAGTAACGGTTTACCGGAAATTCTGGTTTTCAAAATTATAGGTCTTATTACGACACATTTACCGAAAAAAAATACAAAGCTGGAAAATAAATTTAACCAAATAAATGGTTTTTATTCCATGCTCTTAGATATTATAATAAAATAAGCAAATGGTACCACATTTACCAAATTTTATCACGCACCTTCCTATTCACGCACTTCATAAAATCACCTTCCATTTTTAATGCTACCGAAATCATTAACAAAATGCTTCGGTAAAACGGTAAAAATTACCGGTCTTTTTGGTGTTACCATAGAGGCAGAAACTCGGTAAATTTTATCATATTCTTGTACTTTTGACCAGTATAAAAGTCAAAAATTACGTCATTAATTATTAAATGGTTTACTTTAACCATTCTAGTTATAAACGGATTCAAATCCATAAAGTTAAAAAATCTTCTTTGCCAAAAACTTTCCGGTTAATTGGATGAACAGAATACTGTATGTATGATGATATAATATCATTAATATTAGATCATATACATTTTAAACAAGTTGAGAAATTTTTGGAAAATTTTAAACAAATCTAATCTATATGAATCCATAAATAAACATGACAAAACTCAAAAATAAAACTCAATCTTTAAAGCATGAATCTATTATTTATTCTGCGAGACTTAAATCCATTTTGAAGTAAAATAGAGATATTAAAATACTAACATCATCTAACTCTATCAAATAAACTTTATTCCAACATTTAACTCAGCAGAGTAGAAAATATTTTTACAAGAGTGGGATTTAAAATTTTCTCTAGGCATGCTTTAATAATATCCTGAAGCAATACATACTTCAAAAAAAAAACATAAATAACATTGGAATGAAAGCTTTTTTAAACAGGCATTTTAAAACTTGCTTCCTATTCACGTTATTTGTTTGCAAAAATAAAGAGTTTTTGTTGATGGTTTTAACAAGTAGTTTCATATGGGAGAAATGTATAAAAATAAAATAATCTAACATTCCAGCAAACAAATCTAAAATTTAAAGATCAATTCATTTTGATAATGTTTTTAACTTTCTTTTCGTATGAAAAACATAATTAAAGGTGCAAAAAGCAAACAAACAAAAACAAAACATTTAAAACTTAATTATGTATCACAATTATCTCTAAGCACTTGAATGCGTTAGATTACTTAAGGATGTGAACAAATGTTTTTCTAATTAATTATCAATTTACATGAAAACATGTGTCGCAAGAAATGTCAAAACATGTCAGATAAAGTAAATAAGAGTGACATTCTTGTCAAAAAATAAGGTATTGGAAACGTGAAGCATTTTTTCAGCATTTCATATTTCCATACTACTATTGATTTCTTTGTTAAGTAGCTTTCTTGTAATCTAAAATGCCTGAAAAAAAATGTTAAACTTATCATGATTGTTCCATAAATATGGTTTTTTTTTCGAGATGATTTATTTTAATGCTTTCTCAGAAATTTCATAAATGAAGACAAGCAGAACCTGTACAGCCGAAAATTTTACAAAAGATTGAGCATATCTAATTGAGCAGAAGTTATTACATTCAAATAGCTGGAAATCATAAATAAAATAAATTATCTTATTTGTATATAGCTCAATTGGTCTGAATATTATAGTTGTTAAAGAAATATTTTGATAACAATATTCACTACTAAAAAATTATTATTAGTGTTAGGGTTTATGTATCTAATTTGTATGATTTTATTACACATTGACATTATTTAACATGCACATTGCTTTATTACAGATTGTCTAATTCAAAAAACGCCTAACCTAAAAAACGCATTGCTTATTCAAATGTGGTAATAAGATAAGGTAACTGAGAAAGGAAATAAGAGTGACATTTTTGCAAAAAAAATTAGATATTGAAAATGTGAAGCATTTTTTCAGCAATTCATATTTTCGTACTACTATTGATTTCGCAATTAAGTAGTTTTCTTCTAAGTTCAAATGAACTATACAATGTATTTTTTATAGATAGTTCTCAATTTGACTGTCATTTTAATGTAGGGGCTGGTGTCTTTTCGGAACTTTTCTCTTTATACGTACCAGCAGGATGCATTGGCACTGCCTTTGATAGAGAAGTAGCTGCCTTGAGTACGGCCTTACAGCAGCTACTGGCCCTCCAACACAAATTTGAAAATACAGTTCTCTTCTCGAACTCACAAGTGGCCATACAATCAATTAGCTCACATGAACGTCCCTTGACACCTGAGATTACCCGATGTCAAGACCTCCTGAGGTCTTTATTTTTGAGGGGAAAACGAATAGTCCTCCAGTGGGTGCCAGCCCATTGTGGTGTTTGGGGCAATGAGCAGGCAGATTTACTTGCCAAGAAAGGTGCCAATTTGCTACAGCAACCAAATGCGGCAAATTCCTTTTGGAAAATCAAACTGTTCCTTAAAAATTTATGCAAAACCAACTCATTGCAAGACCTTCAGACTCGCACAGCTTTGAAAATTTGGAGAAATGGAAGCTCTTCTTTAATTCCCGACAAACCAACACGTGATGCAGATGCGGCCTTCCGCTTATATACAGGCCACGATTGTCTTTCTGCTCACTTATACCGCATAGGCCTTTCCGCCACGCTTTTTTGTCCACTTTGTAAATCTGGAGAAAAATTGGGCAGTGACCACCTGCTTCTATGTGGGGTCCTTCATGGACACACTGAGTCCTCAAGATATTGGGAAGCAAGAGAACTTTAAAGGCAATGACTTCGGTCTTCTTTCTTTGTTATCCTACGTACATTTTTATTCGTTTTTTATTTCATCTTTCTATTTGTACCTTTTGCCTTGCCATTGGAAATTTTAAAAAAAATTCATTTTTTTAATAAAATATGTATTTATTTTTTAAACTTAAAACATAAAATATTGTTTGCCTTAAAAATATCAGGAAGCCTGAAATATACAAATTTAAACAAAAACAAATATCAATATCTATTAAAGAAAAAAGCAAAATTACGATGAATTATTTATTTTTTAAAGAAAACAAAATCTAACAACAGTTTCTAACATTTTAAACAAAGTATAGAAATTATAGTAAGTGTGAAGATAAATTTTAGATTTTTTAATTTATCTCAATTTTTATTTTAAAAAAATCAAGAACAACTTAAGGTTTCCTTAAAAAAATTAATGCATTATTCATATACCATACGCGCAGCATTAGTTGTCATTATTTTAAAAGCTTGTTATATAATCGATAAGCCAAATGACAAAAAAATATTTAAAGTATAAGGCACTTGCTTGTTCAATTATTTCTACAGTAATTAAAGCAAATGTTTGCTCTCATTTTAGTTATACTTTTTAACTATCAGATATACGCTAGGTAAAACTAAAGTAATATGTTTAAAAATCAAAATTAAGCACATATGTTTGGTAGATACGGTTTTGATTAGTTACATTTGTCAATGAAAATTCATTAATTTTCGCAAATCTGTTTATAAAACATCAATCGAAAATTATTTTTTTTATACAATCAGCTACAAATATATTAAAATATATTAAAATATTAAATAATTATTAAAATATTTAACAATTCACAATATTAATAACAATATTAATAACATTAATAACATTCAAAATATTCACAATTATATTAAAATATTTAACTAAATTTTGAAATAATTTTATACAACTTCAATACCACAATATTTATACATTATCACATTTGATTTGAGAGTTCAGATTTTATTATACTAATTATTCATTCGCAAGAAATCAACAAATAATGTGTTGTCTGCAAAACTCGAATATATTTAAAGGAAAATTATTACGCAAAAATATAAAATTGTATTAAATTTATTGAATTGTGAAATTGAAAGAACATACCACAATATTTTTCTGTGTCTTTTATGCTACTTTTGAAATTTTGTCTTTTCAGAAATTTTACCATTTTTGATCGAAAAAAGTTTATAAGCTAGCTTTTATTTTGACCAAAGAGTTGAAGTTTTTTTTTTATTATCAGACACCAGGAAATTTGAGTACTCGAGATCTTATGAAATTAGTGTTGGGATGAAGTGCAATATCCTAATCAAGCTTTAACAAAATTTTTTTTCGAGTCTTCAAGGCCAAAGAGGAGACACCTGCTGTTCCTATTTAACATGGTATTTACTTTAAACTATTCATATATATATATATATATATATATATATATATATATATATATATATATATATATATATATATATATATATATATATATATATATATATATATATATATATATATATATATATATATATATATATATATATATATATATATATATATATATATATATATATATATATATATATATATATATATATTTATGCAACTCCCAAAAAATTTTACTGCATAATTAAGTAAAAGGCACATTCTCAGGTCTCGTTGATGCGCGCCGAAGCACGGTAAGCACTGGTACGAAGCGTGTACTACTGTATATGCGATATTTCTTTTTCTTAGGTTTTTTAAGTTTAAACTTTCTGCATATCATTAAATGCTTTTCATATAATTCTTTAGATCATTGGAAAGAGGAGGTATCGTTCCACTGTAATCTACTTTTTCTTATCGGTAATTTGTACCAATGTGAAAATCATTATAATGAAATGTCAAGTTGAGACAAATAAGCATTTTAACACATGCTTCATATGGCCTTTAATCAAGGTTCTAAAAGCTGTTTGTGACACTTGTGCTGTGTGTATGGAATGGGTGTTATAACTGAAAGAACTGATCCTGATTGGTATTTTAAAAGGACAAATGGACCTCAAAAATGTACCTCGTTCTGGCCGCCCAGTCGGGTTAAGTGAATTACAAAAGAACACTTTTCAACAAAAATTCGCTTCAAACGACATCAGCTGACAGAAAAAATGGAATATTCTCACACTTTAAAGTTGAAATAATTTGAAAAATTGGTACAGCTTAGTTGCCAACTCAATGCATAAATTCAAGATTTATAACTTTAACTCCTAGTATTGAATGAACCCCAAAGAATTATAAAAAGTTAAGGGGTATTATACAGCTATTCGATTTTGAAGCGTAAATGCGAGAGCCAAAATACTTATAATATAACAAAATAAGTCTTACAGAAAAATGAATATACCCGTAATTCAAAATAAATAAAGAAAACTTTTAGATTTATTTCTTCAAAAACTCAAGACAAGTAATATAATTTTTATATTTTATAACCGTCGTTGAACAGCAAACCCAATTTTATGGGTTTACAACTACCACTGTTCAATTCCGTAGCCTTGTAATTTTGAACCCTATCCAGAAGTCAAGGGAACTTCAGGATTGGAGAAATTTGCCTTCGTGGAGGACTTTTTGATGGAGCTAACCCGCATTTGCGAGAGGAAGACCCCGAGAATCTCCCATGGTTAGTCTGACGGCAAGGGGAAAGTAATATAGTTATCTGATACAAATAAGTTCCAAATCGAATTGCATGGCTAAATTTTTACTGTTTAAATTAAAATTAGAAATAAAATAATTATCAATGGCCAAATAAATCTGTTTGGATAATCGAGGTTCTATTAATGTTTACATGTCTTTTATCATACGTATTTGATTCTAATGACAAAACAAATATTAACATTAAGTGTTATTTTCTGGAATGAGAAAGTGTAAGAAAAATTTATTTTTTGCATTCATGCACTAGTCTCTGGAGACTAGTGCATGAATGTAGAAAATAAATTTTGTATAAAACTAGCGTATTTAATTTTTTTAAACGGTAACAATACAGCCAAGTTGAGCAGAGAAATGCTCTCAATTAAAAAATGAGATGTTTTAAAATATTTTTAGAAACAGTAAAAGGCAAGTGTTTAATATTTCAGAGCATTAATTTTATTTTATATGAAATCATAATTGTTTGCAGTTTTCTCTAATCTATTAAAATTGCTTATCAAATCCTACAAATTTTAAGATTACCCTTAATATTCCATTATTATTATGTGTGGTTTTAATTTAATTTTATTTTTCCCATTTACTACAGTTTACTTAATGCCTGTCTAGAAACAGATGAGGAATAAGTTCACAAAAAGATTCACATTTGAATCACTCTATAGTTTGTTTATGGATAATTTCATTGCAACTCTAGATTGTTTAGGATTCATCTTTGAAAACAATAGATCAATAACATTTTGGTTGCATAGAGAAAACATTCTGGTACAATTACCGTATTTCTGGTTAAATAAAAAATCTATATTCAGGTTAATAAAACCAGAATATGAGGTACTTTAACTATTTCTTTAATAATTTTTCCGTTCATAAGGTAATGGCTTATCGGAAATTCTGGTTTTCAAAATTATGGTTCTTATTGCCACTCATTAGCAAAAATTATGAAACTGAGAAATGAATTAAACCGAATGAATGGTTTTTATGTCATGCTCAAAAGTATGATAAATTCACACAATTTTACCACATTTATCAAATTTTATGACATAAAATACCATATATTATTCTAACTTTACCAAAATCATTACCACAGCATTTCGGTAAAAATTGCCAAGATTTTCTGTGTGTTTCCATAGAACTCAAAACACAGTAAATTTCACCATATTTCAGTAGTTTTGACCATACTTATTTTCTCATTGTAAAAAGTCTCTTATTTTTTCACTAAGTCTGTATAATTTTTTTCTCCTTTCATTCTATTCCAACTTTTTTTGTTCAAGATAAATACTTTGGTTAAACAATTTTGAGAGTCTTTGACCAATAAATAAGAAAAGAAAATCAAAAAATTCAATTTGCCATATAGAAATAAATTTTTAAAAATTTCAGTATCAGGAATTGTTGAGAAAATATCAAAGAATCGGAGTTCTTTTTATTTAATTTTTCTGCTTGAAACATATGCTTTGCAGCTTCAATTTGCTTCAGATCAAAAAAAATTTAGTAAAAGATTGATTTTATATTTACGGTACCTTAAACGTATTACAGAAAAAATAGATACATTTCTCAAAATACTTCTTTGAAAAAAACTCGTACAATTGAGTTGAACAAAACTCCTTTCTTTTCCTTCAGGCAGGTGAGATATAATTAGCAACAGAATATTTAAAGTAATTTTTCATTCCTTAAAAAATAGTATACTCTTAGAATATTATGTCTTCTTAAAATATCTAAAAATTGTTACATAGTTTAAACTAAATTATTTTAAGTTTAGTAGTTCAATAGAAAGTAAAGCACTTACGTTTCAAACTATAACTATTTCAAGCGAGAAATGATGCGTAAAAAATGCACTTTTTTCTCTGAGGGTAGATGTCTTACATATTGATTAGATAGTTACTAAAAATTTCATTGCTTAACTCTTTCCACTTTTCTTTCGATACATTTTATAAAAATTCAGATATGAACAAGTATTATTGCATACAAGCCATATTTATGTATTACACTTTAAAAACTGAGATGTAAACCTATCTAAATTCGGTGCTATAAAAACTCAAAAATTGTGCTAATAATTACTTCATTTTTGCACTGTTAGAATTTTTATTGTAAAATTATGATAAAATAACTGGGAGCAGTCTCTCTATTCAATTAACCGTAAAGTTTCTGGTAAAGGAAATTTTTTACCTTTACGGTTTTTATTGAATGGTTAAAAAAACCATGCATACCCTAAATATACCCATTAATAAAAAAACATAATAGCATGCTTTAAGCATATAATAATCTATTCAGTTTCAACCATTTACAACTAGCATGGTTTAAAAACTGTAAAGAAGAAATTTTACTAGACATAGTAGCAAAGGTTTTCGTTAGGTAATGGGCATTGAAGTTAGGTTGTTTTTGAGTTGTGCGATTTTTTTTTCTTTTCAAATGAACCATGAAATGTGGTTTTGTTAGTTATCTGGTTATTTCACCTGTCGTAAGAGAAGAGAAATGCTAGACTTTTTTATGTAAGGCAGTTTTGTGGTGCTGTCATCTATACGTGAATAAAAGTATCATATTCTAATTGTCCAGGATCACAAATTGGCGAGTGCAAGACACTGGAAGCACTTCACGTGTTAAAGTGAATGGAGAAGCTATAGTGCTGTCAACGCTGGAACTCGAACCCCCGTTCTGTCGGTCATAAGAGTGACAGATTAGCCTTCTCGGCCATAATATTTACCCATCTGTAAGGAACTAAGTGACTTCATTAGGTTGATCTAGTTGATGGTGAGATAAAATTCTGCTTGTGTAACCATATTAAGTGAAAGCAACTAATAAACGGTTTTTCTCACAGTTAACAGTTTGAATTTAATTTAATTTATGGTTATTTGACTGTTTTGTTTGAATATGGTAAAATATCAATTAAATAAATTGTTATTTAACCTTTTTTCTGAGAATTTTGTAACAGTGTAATTAATGCCAAATCGCCCGTTTTTACAAACTTCAAAGGATGTAGTTAAATATTAAGACCAATAATTGATAAATCACACACCCATCTGCAGCTCGCTGTCGCGGAATGTAGTTTTTTTCAGAGCTCCATAAATTCAGCGATTAATTAACGCATATTTAAACTATTTAACTAAATTTTTGTATGAAATGATGGATGAGCATGTTTTAAACATATAAAAAATACTTTTGGAAGTTTTGGAAGGAGAATAATTGCGCAATCTGAAGTTACTGTCACTATGGCTAACAAGATGCCAATTTGTTTACATTAAGTGTATTAGTAAAATGCGAGTGCTTCTTTTTTTTGTTTTTTTTTTTTGAAAAACTGCCTATAGCCAAGTTATAGTTATCGATTATTTGCCAAGTCACTTCAATCTTTCTGTCAAATTGATTTTAATAACTACTCATATAAATTCTTACAAATTGCAGGTTTGTTTTTAGTTGTATAATAAAATGCTCGTATAAATCTTATGCTCGTATAAATTTGTCATTTGTATAAAGTAATTTCATAATATTTAACTTCGATTTATTTTGGTTTTTTACGAATTCATATTAATAATCAGTCTGTGTTACATGAATGTTTGTCAAACTATCTATATTTTAAGAAATTTTGTATGTATATAGATACATACACTCTAAATGTATGATTCTTGCATTAGATTGTATCATGAAAATTACTTTCCAGATTCTTATGCGTATCATATCTTACTGATATTATAAATTTAAGTGATAGTAAATAGCAAGCATAATGGAGGATACTTTACACCAAATAGTGTAAAAAAACACTCTAGTTATTTCACTACACCATAAAGTATCCTTTATTTTGGTGTAATGAGGGATTTAAAGTAACACCACTTGTAAGTAGTTGTCACCATTTTTGTGTAAAGTAGTTGCCACCATTTTCGGTATTCAGATACACAAAATTTTTTACAGCGTAAAGGAAGAGAAGACTAATGTGTGCATTTATATTAAATATAATATTTATTTCTATTTCCAAAAATCATATTAAATATAATATTTATTTCTACTAACATAATGCACAACTGTTTTCTTTTTCTTAAAAAAAAACACTTGGTAACCGAAGCCCTTTGGCAATGTTTTTGTGTAAAAATGGACAATAAAATATTGTTTTATGATATGTTTTGTAATATGCGGAAAGAAACTGGTAAATGTGGTAAAATTTGGATTTGATAATTTTATCACAATACTTTAGTTCCACGGTGTACTGCGGAACCCTAGGACACCATGAAAAGGTTAAAATGTACGAGGAGTTTTTTTAAACATTTTTGAAATCTGTAATTACATGCAAATCGAATCAATAATCCCTTATTTACATATTATTTCTATTGTCTTTATGAAATTATGTTTAAAGTAAAAAGGCATAAAGAGAGAAATAAAAAATTTTTGGAAAAAAGTATTAATTTTTTTAACAACAATTATGAAAAGGAAATGTATTTACAAACAATTGTAATAGAATTTCACATTGCGCTTTTCATATCAAAATAAAATTGCTGAATTTTTTAATGAAAAACATGCTTCTAAAAACCATCTTCTACATTTATAACAGTTATTTTTAATTTTTATAGCAATATAAAAACATATATTCAGCTAGACTAGATTCATCTTCAAGACTGAACTACCGAACATAAAGCCTAATTTAAGATTTTTAATGATAAAAAGATAAAAACAATTTATTCATCTTATCAAATATAAAATAGTCCAAAGGTGAAATAAAGTAATCTTTTAATTTTTGATACGTACATAATTATTTTTACTTTAATTAGGAATTCGAGGTTATGCCTGCAGAAGCTTGCTTATTCAAAATTCCGTAGTCGAAACAAATTAGGTACCACTACCTCAGAGCACGGCGTAAAAATCATTTGTTCGGTCAAATTTGCTTTATATTTCTACTAAATGTGTGGTACTAAGAAAAATAATTTTCAAAATCAGAAATTCCGGTAAACCGTTACCATATCAGCGTAAAAATTACCAAATGAATGATATAAGTACCGTATATTTTTGTTTTGTAACCAGAAGTATAATTTTCGTTTAGAAATATCTTCGCCATACAGAACGGTAATGTTTTCAGATTTTTAAGAACCGTCTTAAAAGGTAGTTCTCTTTGAATGTGTCTAGTGAATGTGTCAAGAAATTGCCATTAATAAAATACATTTACATAAAAATCAAATAAGGATCTTACTCATATTTGTACAAAATGTCATTTTAAACTTTGAAATCAATTTCTGGTGATTTATGAATCCGGTTGATTTGAGAAATGACATTTTTAGAAAAACTCTTTTGAAGTTTTCTAGACGCAAGATTTAAACTTTGAGAGGCTGAGCAAAAATTCAAATATTTAGATATTTTTCTAGCTTCTAAGCATTTAGGCAAATCACTTTATGTAAATAAGGTATCTTTCAAGCAAAAGAGAAGGAACACCGGATTTTGCTTCAAAATTCTATAATAACCTTTCTTCTTTAATAATATTTATCTTTCATGAAATAGTTTGTTTCTCTTCATTCTCATATCTTATGTCAATTATAAATTTTAAATCAATTTAAATTAAGTAAAACTTGCTCTACATACACTTAATTATATTTAAATATTATTAATTTGCAATGTTATAATATATATCACAATAGGGATTTAGTGACTATTGCAAAGAACTTCAAGCTTCAAGGACCATGTTCTAACTTCAAGTTACGCCATGAAACTTTCGAATATTGTTATTGTAGTTTGTTTCTTTTATTTTTGAAATATGTATTATTACAATTTTAAACTTCAACAACAATTATCAGTAGAACAGCCGGGCTTTAAACTTAATTAAAACCGCCATTTTTGATCAATTTGACCCTCGTAAGAAATTGATGGCATTCCAAAGTAAATCCACGTGACATGAAAGTGACAACAATTATCCAAGCAGCTCCAATAGATATCATATTTTTTTGTCCCTTGCAATGCTATCTTTTATTTTAGAAGCTGAATATTATGAACCAGGGATTATCTCTTGCGCAAAATACTAATTCGGAGTTTTCACCAAATACAAGTATGAACTCGCAATGAGCAATTTGGGAGACAAAAGTGTTCTTGAAATCTTTACAAGCATTGTTGTTGTTGTTGCTGCTGTATGCCTGTCTTTCAGAAGGGGTGCGATTGTTCTTGTTTTCCAGTGGCGCCATCTATGGCCGAGAATTCGACTTCTGCCACACCATACGTCGCACCCGTTTATAGGGCAGATCCATTCATTCCTCCTCAGATAGTAATTCATCCAAGCATTGAGAACAGTAATATCTCAAACGTTTCAAAAAAGGTGCTTGCAAATTTCACTTCGTGTGGAATAATCTCTCATCAACTAGTGTGCTTACGATTAGTCTGATTGTATGTAGTAAGTGGCAATGCCTAGTTTCTTTTCTATGTTGTCGTCAGCTAACAAATTCGTATAAACATGGTTAAGAATTATGAAATTTTTGTACCTATAACATATTTTATATGTTAGCATACATCGATAGCTCATTTTTTATTTCAGTAATCACAAGGTCTCGATAAACATTTATTTTGCACAACCCATGCTGAACCAGAGCTCACAAACTCGCACACATCTCTGTTACTGTAATGATTTTACTGTAAATATTAATGTAAAAACTACGGTATATCTTATTTTTATTCTGTAAAACTTTACAGTAAAAATGTTCTCTATGGTAAAATGCAATGGTCTTTATGGACCCCTCAGTGACGGTACTTTTTACCTGAATTTAGACCAGAAATTTTCATACAGTGTGGGGTGGTCTTCAGGTTTGTGCATAAAGCTTTAGCTCTAACTATAGATTCTACTGAATAAATAACCAATATACTGAATCACATTACATTACATTTATAATATTTTCCTGTAATACAACTAATGTAATGTGATTCATTATATTGGCTATTTGTTCAGATGTAATACGAACTAAAATTTTTAGAAAAAATGTATTTGTTTTTCCAAAGCTTAATCATTTAGTTTCAAATCTCAATCATAATCATATCCGATCAAATCTTAACATAAGACTTTTATCTTGCTTAAATTGTGGTAATAAAGTAATAATTAAACTTTATAAAAATAAATTGCTTTAATTTAATAATTTGCTTTAATTGTTTAAGGGATAAAATAATTTTTTTAATTACAATTAAATTTTTAATATTTTAATATGCTTAAATTTAAAAATATCTACAAGCAAAACAAATTACGCATCTCAATTACAAAAGCATCCTTTAAATCATAATTATTTAAAGAATTTTATTCATTAATTAGAATTATATTCATGGTTTTAAGGGCAAATAAAAATTTAATACTGATTAAATTTTTTTTAACATAATTTAAACAAAGTATTGTATTTTTTATTTATAACATTTGGGTCACTTGCGATAAAATCCCACTATAAAGAATTAAAAGATCCTAAGAGCTTTATCAGCAGTTTACAAACTTTATTTCCGTTAATATATCAAAAAATATTGTACAAAACTATACCAGCGATTTTTTCACATTATACAAATTTCCCAAGAGAAATTGGTTTGTTTATCGATATGTTTCATTTAACTTAAAAGGTTTCGTTTTGCTTAAAACTTTTGAAATGCTTTAGTTACGTACTTTAACGTTTCACTGAATTCCTGAAGATTTTTTTATTCTTCCAAATCTTTCCAAGTTTACGGAAAGTAAAGAACTTTCTTTCCTGGTTTAGAATACATGAGTTAAACTGCAGGTTTTGTATTTCTCTGGGGATTTGAAACAAAACTCTGAAGAGTGATTCAATTATAAGTCAGTATAATTCTATGTTTTCTTACCATCTTAGTCTGCAACAACAAATGTTAAAAAAAATCAACTTTTTGCTACCAAGGAAAAAACATATATATCTTATAAAAGTTATTAAATCTTTCTTTTTAATTTATTACTTTTTGATACTTATGGATTTTGGGAGGCCTATAAGAAACCTTCTTGGAGAATACCTACATTTGATATATATATATATATATATATATATATATATATATATATATATATAAAAGTATATAATAACTTAAACTTTTACTGCTTATAACTTAAACTGCACGCTCCGCTGATTTGCTCCGCTGATTCAATTTCTGCTTTAAAATAAAATGAAGACTTAGACAAGGAAGAAGGCATTTTACGCTACATATATTAATTTGTTAAAATTAAGATGCTATGCAAGAGGTACGCAAAGGAAGGAAATTATCGTCTTTAAATAAAAGAGTGATTTTCTGTATTTAACAAAGAGTTAGTAGCACAATTATCATTGTGGTCCCACCAATTATCATAGTAGTCCCACCAATTATCATAGTAGTCCCACCAATTATCACAATGGTTTAAGCCTCATTTACATCAACACAGTTGGGAAATTTCTTTACGATCCCCTTCCCCCGAATTAAATACCCATTTTTTTTTACCTGTGTATAGTGGAATGTCTTATGAACACTTTATTCTTGATTTATGTCTTGATTTCAGATTATTATATCGATTTTAAAATTTCTTTTTTTATAAATATAAAATCCATTTTTGACTTGAGGTGAAACTATTTAAATGTTTTGAATAATTTTTCTTTAAACTGAAGTTTAGATAAATTTTTTTATTCATTGAAATGCTTAAAAAAAATTTACTAGCGATTGCCGTTTTTAACAATACAGAAATTTTTCGTTTTCTTTAATATTTTTCATTTTATTTAGTTATTATTTCCAACGAACTCTTGCAATACTTGAGAAGCGTAATTCATCTTTTCCCGAAAAACCACAGCTTTTATTCTCAAATCCTTAAAAGTTTCCTAAATGTAAAGAACTTTTGAGACTGGTTTAGATTTCGGGATTTAAAGTGCTGGATTTATATCTCCCACGAAGGAAACGAAATTGTTAGGTATGATTATAAGAATAGTTCATGCTCAGATTTTTTTTTAAAAAAAATATAAGGATATGAGACACAAGAAACGATTTATTGTAAGAGTGTAATATTTATATATTCTTAAACTATTGAAAAGGTAAGATTTTACCACTTAAACATTATAGACCAATTTTACAATGATCTGAGTGCAAAATATTGTACTAGACACCTTTATATACTATATACTAGTAAATATGCCCAGAATTAAATTGTTTGTTCAATTATTAATTGAGGCTTGGTTTTTTAAACTGTAGTGGCTTATTACTGTTAAAAACTTTTTTTTCTTCTAAAATATAGAAATTTTACAAAAATCAAATCAAAATTGGACAAAAATCTTTCTAATTTGCATATTTTTAAAGCAAAAAAAGTTTTTAAACAAGTAATATGCTACAGCTCCAGTTTCTTATGAATATTTATTTAATGTACTGGGTTGTTTTTTCATAACTTTATGTCATGATTTTCTAGTTTAAAATTTACAAAATTTTAAAATGGAAAATAATCATCTGATATAAACTTACTTAAATTCACTCTCCTTCTTTTTTTATTTTTTTATTATTGTTATTTATTGTATCAATTACTTTTTGAATTGTGTAGATCAAAATTCACCCATATGGTAAAAGGCAAAATGCGTATTTCATTTTTGTATTTCCTTTCATTCATATTCGGAAATTTTAAGCTTTTGCGCACGATTCTTATTAGAGTTTCTCAATCAAACTTAAGTGAAATAATTTTTAAAAAAAATATCAATTGCTATTTATTTCATCGTGTGTTTAATCAACCAACATTTAACCAACAAAAGGGATTTAAATTCATCTGTTAATTTATAAATTCATGATTTGCTTTCCATAAGGAAAAGTTTTCTCAAGCATCAAATAAGGTCCAATGATTGGAGTTATATTGAATGTATAAATCATCCAATATATTTGTTAAATAATTTATACATTTATTGAAAAAATATTCCTCTTTAATTGCTAAATTTTGCAGGAATGGAAACCAGTATGGAAAACCAGTATGATAAAGAAAATTATTTATATGAAACGATAGGAAGGTTCTATTATATTATTTATTGAACGATGGGTTAAAGATAAATTTCAAAATTTTCATTTTTGATATTTTATCTCGTCTAATGCTTTGAAATAATTATGTTGGCAAAATTTGAATGTAAATATATGAAGTGGAGAAATTGTGAACATATGACATGAAATAACCGAATTCTTGCATTAAATAATTTAAACAAAATAAATAAAATTCAAACTATGAAAAATGACATTAATGAGAAAAAATAATTTTAATTAATGTTTAGTTTTTCGTCTTGTTAATTTAATTCTAAGTAAAATAATGAGTAAATTTTCGGTATAATTTACTGCATTATACCAGAATATAGTTCTGCCAACGCTGTAATGACTGTGGCGTAATACTTATCAATATTTTGTGTTGAAAAATTGTGTGAATTTTTCCTTTGTTTCAAGTTTATACCAAATCAACCATTCTTACAAACTTCAAAAGTTGATGTTAAATCTTGGCACGGATAATTGATAAACTTATTAATCTTCAGTTCGTTGGTGTTTTTTGGTGCTTTGCAAATTTGGCAAATAATTGGAATGTATCTAAACTATTTAACAAAGTCATTTTGAAAAGATGGTAGACCACGTTTTAAACGAATAACTATTGCATTCTGAACATTATTAGTTGTTTAAAGGTGAATAATTATCCAATTTCAAGAAATTGACAATATGTTATCCAGTGATCAGGGGTGACAACGCTATCCTCCCTATTAGGTTACCCAAGTTCGCATCCCACCGATAGTTGGTCGATACGAATTCTTCACCTGGCTCGAACCAACCACAGTGCTGATGAAAAAATATCGTCAGTTGTAGACGGATAATGGATTAGAGTCCTCTTGCTGTCAGGCTAACCGTAGGATGTTTTCATGGTGTTTATCTCCATGTAATGCAAATGCAGTTTTAGTTTCATCAGAAAGTCCTCCACAAATTTCTCCCAATACTTGATCCAGGAGTTCCCTTGTTTTCTGGATTGGGTTCAAAATTACTAGCCTACGGAGTTGAACACTGGTAGTCATAAACTCAATATTGGGTCGGCTGCTCAACGACGGTTATAAAATATATTAAAATAAAATATGGTGGCCACGATACCAATTTTCTTTCATGAATTTTACTTCTTTTCGACTTTAAATAAAAAACTTGTCATAGCCTACTTTCTACGAATTAAGCCTCAGTTCATTTCCTGAGTGATGAAAAATATTGGTT
The DNA here is from genome assembly GCF_982258835.1 of Parasteatoda tepidariorum. Classification (NCBI taxonomy): domain Eukaryota; kingdom Metazoa; phylum Arthropoda; class Arachnida; order Araneae; family Theridiidae; genus Parasteatoda; species Parasteatoda tepidariorum. The sequence goes on along the minus strand of NC_141755.1, from coordinate 16,206,006 downwards.
GTGGTCAAACAATCCATTTGTTCAATATTCTTGTTGGATTGTGATTTGACAAAATATTCTTATTAACAAATATAGCCATTTGCATAAGTTTCCATCATTTTTGGTGTTCTAATACACGAAAATTTCTTACATTGTAGTAGCATTTCCCAGATGAAATGGTATTACGATTCAACGTAGACGCATAATTTTGTGATACATTTACCTGATATTATGGATCACCCAGAGCCAATTTTACTAAGAATGTTATTTACTGAAATAGTTTTTAATCGGGATAAATTACACTCTTAGAAAAACTCTTAGATTGTGTTTCCTTTTTCCGATAAAATAGTATGGAACATTTCTCGATTAACGAACTTCATTCACTTCAAAAATATTAAAATTCGAAAATAACAATACCTGTGTTTCTAGCCCTCAGAAATAGGTGTCCATTTTCAAGACTTGCCAGAGGTGAATGCGAAGAAACAAAAGTGATTTGAAATATAATAGGTAAAATTGCGAACGAAAAAATGGAATATAAGGAATAGAAACAAAACCAGAAAACCCTCAGCCAAAAGAGAATAAAAATAAAGCACATGAAAATGCGGATTTACTTCTCCCTCTCATCCACAGTGGCTTTTTTAGTTATGTTTTTTCATGTTCGTTCTTGTGCGCTTGTGGTTACTGAGGTTTTTCTAATTTCGTTTCTCACCTTTATTTTCCATTTTTAGTTTCTACTTTGCGCTTCATATTTCAAATCATTTTTGTTTTGTTTTTCCTTCACGTCTGGCAAGTATTGAGAACGGGCGTCTATTCTTGAGCATTTGAATTATGTCGATTTTTATATCCAATCTATATTTTTTTTTAATCGAACGAAATTTTTTACTCTAGTAATATCTTATTACTTATTTATTTTTAATGTAAATTTCATGATAGAAATTATTTTGTTCCTCACAGTGTATATCTTTTTGATGTCAAATGGTTTTTTGTTTTTATTTCCCCTTTTCCCTAACTTTTGAAATGCATTTTTTTATACTTTCACTAGTTTTGATTTTTAAGCCTTTTAAAGTTTCTTAAATCTAAAGAGCTATTTTTTAACTGGTTTTCATTTCAAAAGTTAAAATCCCAGGCTTATATTTCTCTAGATAATTAAAAAAGAACTGTAAGGACTGATTTATATAGGAAACAGATATTCTGAATTGTATTTCATTAAAATTTTAAATTACATGTGATAAAATTAAACAACATAAATAGTGGGTTATGATTAATATTTTCTCGAAAATGAATTATGACAGCTAATTAAGAAATACAAATATTCTTTTTTGCAAGAAGTCCAATAATAATAAAATGAATTTGGAATCGAATGCGGATATAAATAAACAAGACATTGTTAATCGAAACCTGCTTTTGACTCATAAAATTTTAGAGAAGATCGTTTAAAACTAAAATAGGTGTTTTGTTCTGATAAAAAATAACATTTTTAAAAAAGAGGCCTTGCTTTTTATTCAAAGAACACAAATATAGGAATAAAGCATGCTGAAGCTCAGCAACCAACATATTTATTCCTTAAATAGACATATAATACTTTGTTTTTTATGATTTGATTCTATGAACTTAAATCAACTTAATTCTATGCACTCTGAAATTAAACTTAACAAACTTAATTCTAACTCTGAAATGAGTTTCACAACAAAACTAATAAGCACAACAAAAAGTGATTTAATCTTTCATGACAATTTTTTTCCTCAATTGAAAAAAAAAACATTTCATTTTTTCTAAGTTTACTTAGAACAAAGGCATGTAAACAAAGTTCTGATTTTTTTTTAAAATTTAAAGTAATTTTTCCTTTTCTTTATTAATAAGTAAATATAATTCAATTTCAGTTAGATCTTATTTCCATGGATTTTGTGATAAATCCATGATAAAATAAATACGCCTTCCCAAGACAAAACATTTGAAAATAAGAATTTTAATTACGGAATTACTTTAAATCAAATATTTCCTTAATCAACCATGAAACAGATATTCCTGAAAAAGAATGTTTTTTTTAGAAAATTTATGTGAAAAGCAAGCAAAAATAACGTTGTCAGTTTAGCGATAAGCAAAACTATCCTTTAAATTTAAAAAAAAGAAGTATAGAACAATTCCGATAAGTTGTGTGTTTGCTTTAAATCAACATCAGACGCGAAAAAGTTAAACAAATTGCTTATTCTTTTCCATTTATGTCCCCAATATTTTAATTCCTTCCTTAAAACTCATTCAATTAACCGTGGAAGGGATTAATTTTTCCCATTTAAGTGTTTAAACTGATTAATTTTTTCTATTTTAATTTCCCCTTTTTTTTCTGATTATCCGCTAATTTTCACCTTAAATCAATGGCAAATAAGGCTTCTGGGGAAAAAAACTTCTGAAGCAAAATGCCAAATAAATTTAATTCTGAGAGTAATATTTTAAAGCTGTTTATTGCATTTTTCTTTTGCCAGCAAAAGATATAGCCCTATCCTATTTGATAAAAAAATATACAGAAAAAATATTGAACTGGATTTTATTTATTTAAGGCAATATCAACAAAATAGGTGACGATATCGACTTATCTTATTGTTGTCTTACGCAGGAGAGATGATATTTTGATTTATAGATTTTGAAACTTTGAGAAAAATATAACTGTAGTAAACACAAACAAAACTTGGTCATGTAGAAATTCTTATCGGGTCTTCTTTGTGGGAAAATGTTCTTAAATACAGTTTTCATGCGAAAGAAAATTTTAAAAATATAGTCATGTTTTTCTTTTTGAAACGTGATATTCTAGTGCTAGTTGGAAAAACTCTGTAACAAAAATGTAATATGCATAAGAAAGAAGTGCTTAAAAGTATCAAAATATGATAAAATTTACCGCGTTTCTGGCTCTATTGGAACGCTTTAAAGCTCGGTAGTTTTCACCGAGCTTTGGTAAAATTAACACTAAAGTACGATTTTATAATTTGTGATAAAATTTGCTAAATGTTGTAAAATTTGGAAATTTTATCATGTAACGATAAAGAATGATGACACAAAAACAATTTATTTGGTTAAATTTTCAGTTTCGCATTAATTTTCTAAATGCGTGCTAATAAGAACTATAATTTTGTCCTATAACTATAATCGTTACCATATAAATGGTAAACCTTTACCATATGAACGAAAAAATTGCCAAATAAATGGTTTAAATACAGCATATTTTGGTTTTCTTTACCAGAATTACGGTTTTCTGAAGCAGAAATTACATACAATGCAGTAATTTTACCGGATTTTTTTCTCCATGTACAATCATAAATATCGTCACTCAGTTTTGTGACAAACCTCTTCGAGCTAATTTTTCAAATATCTCCCGAGTTGTTCAAAACTTAGCCTCATGATTCTGTTTTGTTTTTATCATTCTCATTTAAGTTGTGAAACCATTACTGCACAAATGCAATGTCTATATTACCATCCAAAAAATTTACCTTATAGAGAAATAAATAAGTTTAAAAATATGTTAGTTTCGCAGTTAAATTTTTTTAATTAATTTTTTAAGTGTTCTTCGTATTGTAAAAAAGCTAGTTTCAATCCTCTCTATGTCTAAAATGCAATATCTTTCTTACCATTTTAATAGAGTATAGAAAAATGTACAGGAAATACGGTGAAATTAAAAAACAAATTAACATTTGAGACTTAATTGGAGAATTATTTACTATTAACTGATTTTCGCAAACACACCATTTCAACAAATATTTTTTACCAGCACTGTAAAGTATATTTCTCCAAAATCTTATTTCTCTGCTATTTTCTAAGGATTTAAAAGACATTTATAAAATATTAGAAATTCAATTGGAGTAAACACACTAAGCTAGTTTTCTTAGCTTGAAACTATGATCGACCAATTCGAGCTTTCGAAAATGTATAATTTTTCCATTAGAAATGAATAATGCATTTGTATGATGAATTAAAGCTGCAAATTCTGTAAAGAAAATAAAAATTAAACAAATTTTATGAAAAAACTCGTGTTTAAGAGGAGTTAGTAGGGCATATACCAATAATGGTACATGCCCTACCTATTTCGATGTACCTTTTCTCAGCACCTAAACAAGATATTACTTCAGTAGTTTTTTTCTCTCAGAATATTTACTTATACATGTTTACACTGTGATAACTGTTAATATATATCTTTGGCAAAAAGTATTTTCTTAAAAAAAGTATGAACAGAGAAATTTTTATTTTTGAAAAAGTTTCCTTCTTTTTGAACAAAAATCTTTAATTACTCAAGTATTCCTGTTAACGCTAAAACATCAACACAACATGCAGTTGATATAGTCACAAATAGCTCCAAAACATTTCAAAAGGATATCATAAATAGTTTCTTAGAAAAAGTACATACATTTGGCATTATTGATATATGCCTTTCTGACTCCTTTTAACTAAATAGTTACCCATTGATTTGGCCAATGGTGCACATACGCACCATTTTATTTCTTATATAAAATATTATTTTGCATTCAAAAGGTTTTTTTGTATCTTAATGAATGTAATTTAAGCACATTTCAAACAAAATAGTACCACATTTTATAATATTTCTATGATAAGCTTAAAATAGATTAAACTTGTTTTAAAAATACTCGGATACTATGCGGACTACAGGATAGAAAAAACAAGTTTAATCATTAATGTGCAGAAAGGCGGAAATCAACTACGGGTTCAACATTTAATGCGCTGAAAGGACATTTGCATTTAAATTTTTGATTTTTAAATTTTAACAAACAAATGAGGGAAAAGAGCATTAAGCTTTAAAATAAAGAGAGAGAGAGCAGGTCTTAACATTTGCGATGAAATTTATTTTAAAAAATATAAGAAACTTTGTTGAAGAGAGATAAAAACCACTTTGTATTTTAGCTGTTATGATGATATAAAAGTCTCATTAAAATGAATAAAACTAATTTTAGTTTGTTTCGTCTATTTGTGTCAGACAATTTTTATTCCTAAGTTTAATTTCTTTTTCGCGCGCAGTGTGAAAAATTTAAAAAAAAACTAACCACCGTGAATAACTTTTGATTTAATGATGGGATCTTCACATTCTGGCAGAATCTTAATGATTCGAGAATTGACCGCCAATATGCTTAATAATTAGTGCAGGAGATACTTCAAGTTTAGAAATCAGACAGAAAAACGTACTTTCTCTGAAAAAAAAACTTACAATCTTTTTTGTCGGATTCCACTTCCTTATTTTCTATTTATGGGGGCTAGCCGCAACTCCAATAGTTTTTTCAAGGGAACGTTCCTTTGCGTTGTCCTTAATGTTAATTTTACTTTATGCGTATTTTGCCATATCACGGGAGCTTTTGAAGTGAACTGAAAAGTTTTTGCACACTATTATTAAATTCATTTATCCAAATATAATTTAATGCAAAAAATAACTCTTAGTATCTATGTACTTTTTTATTATTTTATTTATGAATATATCGAAGAAGTTTGAATCGTAAAGTAAACTATTTTAACATAATTTTAAAAAACGTAATTTTACAAATTTTACATTTCAAGAAGCGAAATTCGAGCGAAATCGGTCGAATAATACCTGAGATATCAAATTTTACAAATGTGTCTTCATTTCTAGAATTAACATTAAGGGATCCAAACCAACGACCGCTCACCTGACCGAACTATTGGGACGCTATCTCTCAGATTGCGGCTACCCCCAATATTTTGTGGTTCAGAAATATTCGTCAAAAAAAGGCATGTTTCTACAAAGAAAGTATGTTTTTGTGTCTGATTTCATAACTTAAAGCATCTTCATTACAATTTCATTTGCCTACTTGAGTTTACACCCTCGAACCATAAAGATTGAGTCATAGAACGTGAAGATCCGATCATTAGATCAGAAATTTTTCAGGGTAATCCGTTTTTCATTTTACGCTTTGTACATTAGGTATTGATGGTAATCATTCATTTTGTTATGCATATTACATGTATTAGCAAAATGTTCTGACTCAAAATAATAATAGGTACACATTTAATGACAAAATATGGGTCGGGATATCCTGGTTGGTTGGATTTTGAACTCGTGTTATTGAGATTAAAATTTTGTGAGTTCGAATCACGCTGGTCGAAGAATCCCCTTGTATTAAATGGTGATTGGTGCATGGTAAATCTGTCGGGGTCAAAAAGCCCTCCAAGCACTCATAAGAAATAATTACCTCGTGGGTTTTCTGAATTGGTGATTGATCATTCTCTGGTTCATTTTAAAATTACGATCTGTGAATGAATGAATGGATGTATGAATGGGTTCATCCAGTAGAACGAACTGTGACGTGTGTTTGGTTTAAGTCGTATTCTTGGCCATAGATGGGGCCACTGAAAAACAAGAAATGCACCCTCTGCCTTAAAATGGCTTGGATTCCCCCATAGCAGGCTTTCTGATAAAAGTAAGTCGCATTAGCAACAACAAGACAATAACATAACAAAATATTCGCCGTTTTTGTGAGAAATACCTATTATTAATGGAGAAAAAAAAACTATTAGTTCGGAGCAACCATTAGGATTCGTGAGTCGATCATCCTAGAATTGTAAAAAACTGAAACAGATAAATATATATTGATTATAAATAATATGTACATCTTTTAATTCCCTAATTCCCAACTTGCGATATCATTACCTAACATAATCAGATGAAAATATCCAATATTATAAATGCATTTCTTAATCAAATTATGTCATAAAATTATTATATCACAATATTATCAAATTATGTCATAATATTAATTCGCTAGAGTTTTGATTCCATTAGAAATTAATTTGATCGTAAGTTAAAGCAAAATTAAACATTTGTGTGATTTTATTTTTGGTGTGCCATCTTTTTCATTGTAATTTCGTTCAATGCATGCGCAAAAATATTCTTATTAACTGCATATATTTACCTGCATTATTTATCTGCTTATCGGCAAATGTTTTTACTGTAAGCTTAAAAATTCTGAATCTATCCGAGGCAAATAATTAGCGGTTATGTTCTTATTAATTAATACGATAAATCAATTCCAATAAAGCGATTAATTATTGATATGTTGTAAGAAAAAATTTCGAAATTAACTCAAGTACAATTGCAATATATGCATAAATTTACTAGAAAAATTTAGTAACTACAAACGTAACCTATGTTGTAAGAAAACTAGAATCCTTTATTATGGCTTACATTATATTTGCTTTATGCTGATGAACGTTTCAAAATACTTTATTTTAATAAATTAATCTAACTCACGTTTATTAAACACGTTTCTATGCTACATTTCATTTGAATAACTAGACACATTTTACTACCTATATATACTTTTTTGCGTTCATAGCAGTCCCATCATATTTATGAAAGTCATTTTTTACAGCATTTAAAAACATATAAGAAAATTGAGAATTTTGAAACGTATGAGAAAATGATTTTTAACTATAAATTATTCTTGTGCTTAATAAATTGTTGATGCAAACACTCACTTCAGTAAATTTGATTAAACCATATAAATAACGTAATTTCCAGACTTCATTTTTATATATTGAATAAGAAAATAATTTAAAAAAACGTTCGTTGAAAGCAAATGCAGCAAAGAATATATAGATAACCAGAAACGGGGTTTTAGCAAAACAGAACAAAAAATATCGCCAATTCAAAGGGACACGGATTTTACACCTTAACGACATAACTAAATGAAATGTATATTTTTCTGAGAGGAGATATGAAAGACATTAAAAATATGCTGAGTACAAACACCAATCTACAAAAAAAATAAAGTTAGATCAGGATTTTTTCTAATTCTGTTGTCGTCAAGATATGATAACTGTAAACGAAATTCTCTATAACTCTGAATACATTGTTTTGCCATACGTTATTCCATTTGATCATCTTCATTCGTGCCTGAATTTATCAGTGTATGATTTTGCATTATCTGTTTCTGTTTCATTCTTCTACGAGAGTTGCTATTTATATTTCTGGCCTTGGCAACAGTAAGTGTTGCTAGGCGACCGCAGACGATTTTAATCGAAAGTTTGATATTTTTAAACATAAATTCAGCAGACGATTTACCATTATAGCTTCATTTGTGTTGTTGACAGTAAATTGAAAAGTTCTTCTCTTTCAAAAAATGGAATTGAATCGTGAACATTTTCGTGCCATTATTTTTCATAACTTTCGACGTGGATTGTCAAGACAAGATTGCTTCGATGAACTTAATTCTTTATTCAGCGATAAAGCGCCATTCTACAGCACTGTAGAAAATTGGTATAACGAATTTAATCGTGGTCGATGTTCGATCCAGGACAAATCCAGGTCGCCCAAAATCCGTTGTTGTGCCAGAAAAGATCGATGCTGTGCGTGAACTGATAAAGCAAGATCGTCATGTGACATACCGTGAGATAAAGGCGTCTTTGAACATTAGTATGACTAGCATCAATAAAATATTGCATGAACATTTGAGCGTAAAAAAGAATCGTTCGCGTTGGATCCTGCATAATCTGACAAACGCTCAAATAAAGGCTCGTGTCGATTGGTGGAAGGAAATGTTGGAAAAATACGTTCAAGGTACATCAAAGGCTGTGTATAACATCTACACAGGTGACGGATCATGGATCTATGCATATGAGCCGGAAACAAAACAGCAATCAACTGTATGGGTCTTACAAGACGGGGAAAAACCAGCAAAAGTTGTTCGAGGAAGAAGCACATCGAAGCAAATGATTGCCTGTTTCTTCGGCATTAACGGTCATGTGGCAACAGTGGCGTTAGAGCAACGCAGGACGGTCAATTCTGAATGGTACACAACCATTTGTTTGCCAGAAGTCTTCGGAGAAATTCGAAAAAAGCAGAATAACAGGCGAATCATTCTTCATCATGACATTGCGAGCTCTCACACATCGACTCAAACAAAGGCATTTCTGACGGAGCGAAAGATCGAAATGATGGGTCATCCGCCGTACAGCCCTGATTTGGCACCCAATGACTTCTTCTTATTCCCTCACATCAAAAATAAATTACGTGGACAACGATTTTCGACCCCCGAAGAAGCGGTTGATGCATTCAAAACGCATGTTTTGGAGTTACCTCAATCGGACTGGAAAAAGTGCTTTGAAAATTGGTTCAAACGCATGCAAAAGTGTATTGATCACCATGGAGAATATTTTGGAAAACAATAAAACCAATATCAATCCTACATGTTCGTTTTTTCATTATTAGGCCAGAAATATAAATAGCAACCCTCGTATTGTTAAAGTGGTTATTAAAAAACTAGAGAAATGTTATTTCTACAAAAGTGTATTTAGTGTCAAATCTATTCCTTTCAGAGTAAAAAATTTAATTATTTTAAAAAGCGTCAGGATTAATGTAGAAATATGATACTAGCTGGAATTTAAAGATATATTCAGCAGAACCTTTTTTTCAAATATTTTCATTAACATTGTCTAAAAACTAATTTTATATTCAATTACTTTTAACACTGAAAGTTAATCAGTTTTTTTCTGCTTCTTAAAATAAAGATAATTCATTAAAATGAATGTCCATGTTTTGAATAAAACAATTGAAACTAAAAAAACTGACATTCCACTGTATGTAAAAGATTACATATAACTTAATTTTAAATAATTTTTAAATTAATATAACTAAGCAAACTATCACTTTTCGCTTAAACACTCTGCTATTCAAGTTTAGCCAATACGATAAATATTTCTTTATTAACCAAAATGAAGTTTAGTTATTTATAAACGTTAGTTTTTTTAAGGTATTACTCTGTGCATCAAATATTTCAGTTCATAAGCTAAAGAAAAATTTTTAAAAAATTTGAATGATGTAGAATTGATTAGGAGCACTTTTTTAAAATAATCAATGTAATATTTTTTACCAAAGATAGTTTCGAAACAATTGAACTAAAAGCTAAGAATCAAAGTAACTAAATACTTATTATTTATTACTTATTTTATAATTTTTTAAATGCGTATATACATTCTAATAATTTATCGACTACATCTAATAATTGTTGACTACATTTGTGTATTTGGCATACATAGTTCATTTATCAGTAATACTATAAACATTTCGTAGTTTAACCACCGTTATATAGCTAGTAACTAAAAAAGTTTATCATTATTTGTTGCTTTCTGAAAATAATCATATGATATTTTTAGAAAATAAAACCCAAATGTTTTTCTGGAAATGAAATCCAAAAATTTGAGAACATTCAACACAATGAATGTAAACAATAAATAATTCAATAATTCATGTCGTAATATATAAAACAGATATTCTTTTCTTATTGCATGCTGATTATTGCTAAACTTATTTGTAAATACTTTATTTACTGAGAGACATTCAATGAGAGTATTGTCGCAGATAAAACTCCCAGAGCAATCAGAAACCATGTTAGTCAAATTGGATTGAGGGAATAAGTGTCTCTGAGGTTAAATAATGTCTTTTTCCCTGTCAAAAGTCTTCAGCTTTATTTTTCTCAGTCTCTATGGAAATTACTAAAAGCATTAATCTTTCCCATGTTCTAAGAAATTTTAGTTCGTAATTAATAAACGAAAAAAATGAGTTAACTACATTTTCAAAGACACCCCCTTTAGTATCTTCTAAAATAAATTCAATTTGGCAAATGCATAAGGTTATTATGACCATTCACTTTACCTTCTCAGTTTCAAAAACGAAGAAAGGACACAAATATAAAATGTGATATCATATGATAACCACACAACGTTAATCTGATTTTCTGCTACTTTTGTGATTGAAATTATCCTTAAACTTCACAAATTGTGTTCCCATCATGTAATGTTACACTGTTAGAATTTCTACTCCCAAAGTATGGTAAAAATAATAACCGGCTGTAATCTGTTCATCAAATTAATTGTAAAGTTTAAGGTAAAGTTCATTTTTCACCATTACTGTTTTGAAATCGTTTAAAACTAATAGAGTTAGAAAAAAAACATTAATACAAAGCTAAGTAATTTTTTTTAGCGATTTACTATTAGCGTGGTTTCAAACCGTACGAAAGGAATCTTAACTGATCACTTGAGGCAGTTTAGCAGCTTTATGGTGCTGCCATCTGGACGCCAATGAGAGTACCGTATTCTAATAGCCCAGTATCACAAAGTGGGGAGTGCAGGACACTGGAAACTCTTTATGTGTTGAAAGGATGCAGAAAATATTGTCGTATCAACGCTGGGACTTGAACCCGTTCCGTCGGTCAGGAGATTGACAGATTAGCTCATTCGACTATCACATGTACCCAACTGCAAGGAGCTAAGTGGCTTCAGTTGGTGGGTCAAATTGGTGTGATAAGATTGTGGTTGCTTAATCATATTAGATGAAATCAGTCAATGAAAGGTTTTTCTCACAGTAAATAGTTTAAATACCATCTTTGCTAAATTGATTTTTTTTGTAAAATAACTATTAAATAAATTGCTATCTTACTTTTTGTTCCGAGAAATTTCTAACGGTGTATTCCTTACATTTAAAACATGATTGATATAATTCAATGTTGCACTTAATGTCTGAAGAATAAATGATTACTCCCAGAGACACTTGTCTTGGCAATCATGATTATATTTTTTTTGTATGTAGATTCTAGTAAAAAAGACCGTAAAAATTGTTGCTGTAATTTAAGCAAAAAAAATTATGAGATGTAATAGGCAGATTTTTTGTAGTTGGAATCAATAATTTAATATTTCATGTAATTTTTTTTCCATTTATGTGCACTGTTAAGCATTTCTCAGGAAGAATGGTTGATTAATAATTTATTTTATAGTTATTTTATTGTTATTTTACAACTTTCAAACAAAACAATCAGCTAATCGTGAATTAGAAGGTATTCCAGCTTTTAACTGTGAGAAAAACCGTTTATTTGCCCCTATCACTTAATACGGTCTAACAACCAGGATATTATAGTTCCAGAATATAATTGCTCTCCTAATGAAGCCACTTAGTTCCTTGCAACTGAGTACATTTTACAGCTGAGAGAGCTAATCTGTCAATCTAATGACTGATAGAATGAATTCAAGTCCCAGTGTTAACACCTTTAATACATGAAGAGTTTTCAGTGTTCTGCACTCCCCGACTCCTTACCTCAGACTATTAGAATACAATACTCTCGTTCACGTATAAAAGGCATCACTAAAAAGTTGCTTAACAGAAAAAATCTAGTATTTTCCATCTCTTACGATAGATGAAACTACCAGAAAAACTAGCTAAACAGCATTCCATGGTTCATTTGACGAAACAAAACTCAACCACAACGTAACTCCAATGCGCTTTACCTAACAATAAAGAGTGGGTCCAATGTCCAGTTAAATTTCTTTTTTACAGTTTTGAAACATTCTATTGGTTATTGGTTAAAAGACTGTACAGTGTCTTATTCATGGCTTTTGCTATTTTTTTTCATTTTCGTTTCAATTTTTATGGCGCTTCTCACGCTATTGTATTGATATATTTTGCTTTGGCTATATTAATACATTTCCAGAAAGCATTCTTTTTTGTGGATGTAATCGTGTGAGCTGATGACGTGATTATATCTTTTCCTTATTCTGTTTTCTGACTTTTTCAAATGTTTTTTTAAAAAAATTTAAATTTTAAATATTTTTAAATGCATTTTATTTTAATAATTTTTTCTTCTCTTTTAAAAAACATTATTTTTTTCTCCATGTTTTCTTTGTATTTTTAACTTATTTTAAGAATTCTATTTACTTGCACGTTATGAGCTGTAAATAAAGATTCTTAAGTATTCTTGATTTTCTTCGTTAATCTCTTTCTTTTATCCTTTATGTGCTTATATATATATATATATATATATATATATATATATATATATATATATATATATATATATATATAAAACAAGACAGGACTTTTAAAACAAGAATGCAACACAAAGTTATTATTTATTTGCTAAAAGTAAAAGTTTTCTAAATTGTTTTATCTGTTTTTTTTTACAACCAATATTCAAATATTTAAAGAGAGACTTTTTATGTACCTACTTTTCTTTCGGATTAAGCCGAGCAATGCTCTACCAGATTAATTATTCCTTTTGTTCATTATTTCTACGATTATCGAAAGTCAGACTAATTACCATGACTTGTTTTTTATTCAAATGCCTTTTATTATGCATTTTATGCATTATTATGCATTTTATTCAACACCCATTGAGAATTAAAATGTGTTGTTCATTTTATTTTAAATAATAATTTTCAACAATGAATGTTTTTTACTTTCATTCTTTCTAAGAATTTTATTTGAAACATTATGTATTGATTCACACACTTCAATTTCAAAAGTTCCAGTAGTAATATTATTGAAGCACAAATCTGAATAAAATGAATGAGTTATAAATTCCAAAAATGAATATTTTACTATTTGTTGTTCCAAAAGTTTAGTTCAATTTCTATTCCAAGAGTTAAAATACATCAACCGAATATTTTTTGAAATATGAAACAAAGATTTGGGATTCTCATTTGCACAACCCATTCCTTATTTTTTTAGTGCATTTAACTGTACAAAAATCATTATTCATGTTTATTGGTCTATTCTTTATATGTGGAGATTTAATAGTACATTCGGTTTCGAAAAAGTACTTATTTGCTTTTGCCATACTCTAAGGAAAAGATAATGCATTGCGCTGCTATAACTGTGGTGCAATAACTTTCTGAAATGGCTATTAAACAACAAAAACAACTGCATGAAAGAGCACCTTGTTTCAAGTTAAAACCAAATCAAGCTTTTAAATCAAATTTTCCTAAATTAACTAAGCAATGGTAAGTAGTTATATCTGAAAAGTAATCACGGTGCTCCGGTCTTTGGACAACAGAAGCTGCACACTCCCCTCCCATCATGAGGTCCACTTTCAATGGGTCCCGTCCCACGTCGACATCCACGGAAACGAGTTGGCTGACACTCTTGGTAAAAATTATAGAGATTTTGTTCTTCCCATAGAGCTAGAAACATTATTCATTTAACCACATTCGGGTAGTTTTAGTTATAATTTTTTTGTTAGTGTATATTTTCGTTTCAAAAACAACAGTTTTAGGATACATAGGATAGAGTCAGTAGATTTTCTACAAATAAGTACAAAATGCTCACAATCAGGTTTTCATGTTCAATTTAAAATGGACAGTTACGTCATTATTTGATGCACATTTACATCATTAGTATATTATTTTAATTTCTAAAAAACACCAATTTTAGGATAGCATCAGTAGATGCTCATACACATTCACTCATGCGCATTCACAAAATTTTTTTCATTTGCAAGCACACCTATTTTAGGATGACTAGGACACCGGCTGTAAAATTTTTACACTTGAGTTCGAAATGAGTTTGTCGACGTTTGGCAGATGCTACACATCTTACAGAAACAAATGGGTGCTTACAAAAACAAAATGTATGTATCTTTCTTGTTGTGTAATACGAATATTCATACTTAAATTTTTAAATATCAGTGATTTATGTTAAATATTTTTATAATACTTAATTTCTATGAGCGCTGATTCGATGCTTATTTTATATCCATACTAAAATTTATTGCTTGGAAAAAATCCTCTATTAATACTTGCTCTTATTTTACAGAACAGGATAAATCTCTAAAAAACTTATTCGCATCAATACCGACACAACTGATCATTTCGCCTAAAGCATTTTTAAAAACATTGTTATAAAACACTGAGAAAACTATCTATCTCTGTTACAAAATCACGAAAAAGAATTCTGAGCAAGTACCTTTCAAAAATGATTTATGACTTCTGACTTTTTTTTTTAAAAAAAATGTCATTTTGAATTTGAAATCCTAGAAAAAAATTAAGTGGGGGATAAATTCTGTCTGAGGAAATCAAGAAACGATCGAAGGTAGCATTACCGTCTGGCAAAGATATTTGTGTGATCTAACTAGTCAGGAAATGGTTGAAATTCTTATTGCAAGAATTCCACTTCACCGACAATAAAGCGAGTTAAAAAAAAGTAGTGAAATTATTGATGATGATGTGGAGAAATCTACAAATTAAATTATTTTTAAGGTTTGTAAAAAATTAATAATTAATTATTAATGAATAATTAATTAGTAAAATAAATATACACCAGAAAAATATTGCATTTTGCATTTTCCGCAAACATAAGCATCAGATTAATTCAACAGGAAAATAAAATCTAATGCAATAAAAATTTGAAAATCAATAAATACGTAATAAAAATATTGATGATGTGGGAAAATGTTCAGTGCAAATTTCATTTTTTTTAAAGTTTGTAGCAAAATTATTACAAATAATTAATTAGTAAAATAAATTAATGTTCGCAACAAAAATATTTGATTACGCATTTTGCTTCTACATAGTTAAACAAATTTTCAAAGAGTTGTCTATTATTTTTTTTTTTTTTTGATAAATATTTTTGTAAATTCAACGATGACTTTTTTTTCTTGGCATTTTTAGAACACTATAAACTCAAACAATTAAGAAATATTTTATTTTAATTTCATAATTTTCTACAAAAAACAAAATTGCCTTGGCCACTGAAATGCTACAAAACCAATACTAATGGCAAATTAATTAATAATTGGTGAAACAGCTTAATGTTCACAGTAAAAATATTTGATTACACATTTTGCGTATACGTAATCATTAAACAAATTTTCAAAGTGTTATGTTTTTGTAAATTCAATGATGACTCTTCAATTTTTTTTCCCTAAATTTTTTACAACACTATAAACTCAAACGAACAAATATATTTTATTTGAATTTCGTAATTTTCTACATAAGAAAAATTTCCTTGGCCACTAAAAGGCTACAAAGCCAGTACTAGTGGCAACTTATATTATTAAGTTGAAATTAAGATTTTCGAACATAAGTCTAAACAATACGTAAACAAGAACAAGAAATGTATACTTCAAGCTCACAATTCAATTCACAGATATTTTCATACAAATAGGGAAACAAATTTAGAATTCTGAAGTGCTAGTGAAGTGAATTGAATTCTGAATTACTTGTTCTGCTTTTCATCGTTTTTCTCTCTCGGCTATTGCGATTTTTCTAGTTTTTTTCTCAACTTTATTTTTTAATTTTTGTGTTGGCAACTTAATGTTCTATATTTCAAATCACTTTTGTTTCTTCTCAGTTACGTCTCGCAAGTCTTGAAAATGAGCGCCGATTTCTGATCCCTTGGAACATGTCTGTAACATCTTATTTGTATATATTTTTGAAGCGAATGAAGTTTTAAATCAAGTAATATCTTACCGCTTCAGTTTCTTAAGATAATATTTTTAACACTCAAATTCTTTTTAAATAGTAACTAGGATTCAATATTGTTTTTCAAGATCTTTAATACAAGTTGGAAGTATTTATGCATAAAAGAAAATTTGATGCAATAACTGATATTAAAATTAATAACAAATTAATAAGTATTATAAATATGAAAAATCAAAATATTATACTAGAAAATTCAAATTCTGGTCATACTGGATTTGAATTAAAGTATTTCGCTTCTAGACATTGATATATAAATTAATATCGACAATTTCTAATCAAAGTCAGAAAAAAAAACTTGCTTAAAATGATGTTAGCTATTTTTTGACAGTAATTTCAATGGACTCTACCACCAAACGTTAGAAAAAATCTAAAACTTTCTAGGTAACGTAAAAATATTAATGGTGTTGGGGCAAAATATTTCAAACAAGTATTAATAAAGAAGAAAAACAATTAAGAATAAATATTCAATTGGTAAAATAATTAATAATCGCAGCAAAAATATCAAATTGCATATTTTGCTCATACATAAGCTTTAGATACATGCTCTTACTCTCTACATGAAAGTGAATTAACAAAAATGAAATAAAAATATTAATATTTTTGCGGTAAAATGCTCGGAACAAATTTAAAAAATTTTTCAAGTTTGAAAAAAAATAACTATAAATAAGTGTTTGTAAAATACCCTTATTTACAACGAAAAATTAATTGTTCGTAATATGCTTGTATAAACTCTTTCAACAATGTTGCATATTACAATGATTATCCCCTTGTTACTCACCCCCTTTTCATACCGTGTGGAAATAAACTTTACTCTAATTTGCCCCTCTCGGCCACTGTAATTTTACTTGTTCTGCTTTTCATCGTTTTTCTCTCTCGGCTATTGCGATTTTTCTAGTTTTTTTCTCAACTTTATTTTTTAATTTTTTTGTTGGCAACTTAACGTTTGATATTTCAAATCACTTTTGTTTCTTCTCAGTTACGTCTTGCAGGTCTTGAAAATGGGCGCCGATTTCTGAGCCCTTGGAACATGTCTGTAATGTCTTATTTGTATATATTTTTGAAGCGAATGAAGTTTTAAATCAAGTAATATCTTACCGCTTCAGTTTCTTAAGATAATATTTTTAACACTCAAATTCTTTTTAAATAGTAACTAGGATTCAATATTGTTTTTCAAGATCTTTACAGTAGAGTTATATACCTGCTTTACTTTTTTTTTCTTAAAATTTGCCAAGTACAGCAAAATTAAAAGATTGCTTGAGTTGTATTCTCACTTATCCTTTTACATGCTAGACTCTTCTTACACATTTTATATCTAAATTTGAATCTAAAAAAAAAAAAACTATTTTTACGCAGAAAATATGCAATCAATAAATATGACATTTATTGAAACATACATAAATAACAATTTTTGAAACAGAATTGCGAGTGAGTTCTCAAAGGAAAAAAGAGATCTTTGATTTAAAACCCAACGAGTAAATATAGATGTGAATAAAATATTATACCAAGAAGTGATGTTCATTCTTTTTATCAGTTTTCGTTTTTATACATGTTCTCAAAGTTTCATTTGTGCATGTAATACAAAAGTTTACAGTTGAAAAAATTCAGTTTTGAGAGAATAACAGAAGTGAAACATTTTATATCCTATATTTTCAACGCATGCAAACTTTTTTTTGTGAGTATGGACAAACGATTTTTTCTTCCCTTGGTTCCGATAGAATAAAACATGAGAAATTTTTGTTCCAAACCTTTAGGGTATTATTATATAGCATTGTTGAGAAATGTCATAAAATATTGCCTTTTCATTGACTTTATATGGAATTAGTTTTTGCTTTTAAATACTCATTTTTAGCAAATGGTTAGCAATTAAAACTACACTATCCATGCATTTAATAAGTAATCTGTATAGATCATTATATTTTTAAGTTTCGAAGGATTCTCAGTGAAATAATCAGAAATTAAAAACTATTCTTTGGTGGATAAAACAATTTTTTTCCTGTTTCCTGTTTAAAAAAAGTTACTGATGATATTATAAGAGCTTAGTGAAATTTAATGACAATGCATATTTATTTTTTTCGAACTCTCTGAAAAAATTCCTTCTATTCGGAAAGTCGGTTCGTAATTTATAAAACCTGCCAAATTTATGCAACTCACTCTCTTCTTTGAGAAAAAGCGCCCACTGCCCATTTTTGAAACGAAGTTCACCAAAATTAGTTGAGTTCGTTTGTTATTATATAAAAACTTCCTAATATCATAGTTATTATATAAAGTTCATAGTTATTATCTAAAAACTTCTTAAATCAAATCGGTGGTGTGTTCATCATATCATTTTATAGAGTAGTTACAGAATCAGGTGATGGACACAAAGGTCCCTGTTTTGATCTCAGTCGGTGGAACTTTTATTTACTGTATAATTTGTGATTTTTTTCATATATTTTTGAGGGAATTATAGGGGAAGTAATCAGAAATTAAATGATATTCCTTGGTGGATGAATAATTCACTTTTTACCCATAGTTACAGATGATATTATAAGAGTTTAGAGTGCTTTAGTGACAAAGCATATTGCTCTCGAACACTCTAAAAAATATCATGTAATTCACAGAGTTCACCATTAAATTATACAGCCAGACAAATTTATACAGATAACTCGCGTACTTTAGAAAAAAAGCCCAATGTCCGTATTTGTAATGAAGTTTAGCAAAATTAGTAGAGTCGACCGTTAATATATATTACATAAGTATATATACATATACCGATAATATATACCTTTAATATGTAAAATTTCTTGACTCAATTAGACGTTTTCACCTTTTCTATGATGGATACAGAATCAGGATACCTAAACTAAAGTCCTAGTATCGATCTTAGCTGACGGAACTTTTTAAAGTGAAAATGGCATTTTACATCAATCTGTTCTTCGGCATTGTCTCCAGACAAATAACAGCAAATTAATGGAAATGTATTGTCACTTTTAAGAAAATTGTGGCACTGTTTACCAAATAAAAGGAGATACTCATTTACATAACTCATAAAATTATAGGTTTGAAAATTACTATTAATCAGATTTCTCGTAAGATATAAATTTTTTTAATCCGAAAGGAATAAAATCAAATATACATTTGTTTACAACAATTAAGCATTTGTTTCAAGAAATCAATGCTCAGCGTTTTGCTAAATAAGAAACGAAAATTAAATGCAAACAACTTTTTTCAAAAATGTGAGTTACGGAAAATTTATTATAAAAGTAACTCATCATTTACATTTGATATGTTTAAAATCATTTTTTAAACATCGACCTAAAAATTGTTGCTGATGCGGTTTACGTCAACGCAGTTAATCTAAAATTCCAAAAAAATCCCAAAATGTCTTATTTACATGAATCAATTTTATTTTCAAAAGATACAGCTTCATATGAGGAAATATTTTCATATAATTAAAGCACATTAGAAATTTCTGTTTAAATGTGTTGCACATTTTCTAAATGCTATGGTTCTGCTAATAAAAGACACAACTTAAGAGAAAGAATAAAAACTTTACATTCATTAAAGAGATATTTTCGTAAAAGAATTACAGATCTTAAAGTAATATTTTTTACCTTACAATATATTTTACAGACACTGTTATGATTTTGTTATGTGTGAATACTTAGTTTACAACAGACTAAAAATTTGCGATATAATTTTTTTTTCTGTATCAAATTATTTGAAGCAGTCCTATTGTAAAAGTAACACCATGTTAAATATGGTAAATATGAGAATCATTTCAGGTTGAATGTCACCTTTGTCTGCCTTTTCAATCCATGAGAATCATCAATAAAGCAGATTTCTTATATTCCTTTTAGTTTAATTATTATTGTCTTCTAAAACCAAAAAGAAAATTATGAATCTATATGTTTGATTTCAAATTCTGATTTTAATGATGGTGAATTATTTATTAAGTCAGTCTCTCCACTTTCAAATAATGAAAATTGTCCGATAAAAAGTTTCGGTATTTAAAAATGTGATTTCAGCAGTATTTCTTTCATAGTAAAAAATTTACTTCTAAAGAATATAGAATAATATAAGCGCTCCGTGTCCTTACGTAAGAAATTTTAAATTACTTGGAAAATCATTTTTTTACTTTCCTAGTTTATTGTTAGTTTTAAAAGGAAGAGTCTTTAGAAAATTGAAATCCGAACGGAAATAAAGCAAGATTTTAGAGTGTATTTAAATTCTTTGATGTTTTTTGAGCAAAAACTGAATTTCCTTCCTAAATTCGAATTGTTTTTTCTGTAAAAGGAGAAGAAAGATTCGTGTATTTATAATGCAATTTTTATGCATTTCGTAACGTCCATAAATATTTATAATAGAATAATTTTTAGGAATATTTAAAGGATATGTTTTTGAATTATAAAAGGAAATACGCAGATATTTAATGAAAGTTTTGTAATTGTAAGCGTAATAATTTAAATTGATTTTTAAAATTTGTTTTTAGCTAAATATCCGCTCTTGGAATGCGGAAAAATATAAATGATCATAAATTGATATTATATAATTAAGATGTTATTTCTGTGTAGTAATATTTCATTTCCTTCAAAACAACTATTAGACTCATAAATGATAGATTTTTATTAATAATTTTTATTATACTTAAGAGAAAATGGTAAGTTTATATCACTCAAAACTTTTAAATCATCCGTGAAACTGGGAAACTTATATCGAAGCAATTAATGAACCCAAGTAGCACCGAATATTAGCTAACATCAGAAAATAGGTAAAATCTAACGTTATCTTGCACAACTTCTAATATTAGAAAGATACAAAAGATCGCTGTTTGCTCAGCCTTATATAATATTAGATTCTATGCAAACTAATATTATCTAGCGTTCGCCATAATATTATTTTGCATTAGTTTTGATGCTATATAATATTAGATTTTGTATTTTCTGATATTAATTTGCTTTGTTTTTTATTTTTTTGGAGTAAGCAAGAGGAAGATATGGATGGCAGTAGAATAATTCGGCGATATAATTTTACTTAATTTTCTGTATTGTTGTGAAGCAGTAAAACAAAGAATAGTTTTATGTCATTCCATGCATTATTTACTTAGCAATACAGAAATACTAAATAAAGTTATATTAGCAAATTCTGCTACCTTCCATTTTTCTCCTCTTTACTCCAAAGTATATCTTATGTTCAGCTGATTTTTTTGAATATTTCAAACTTAATTAGGAAATATTTTATTGCAACTTTTATTGATTTTTTCTTTTCTTCATATGGATTTTAAAGCAAATTTTATATCACTAATAATTTTCAAGTCTTTAAATTTAAAATGTACTCTCAATTTAAAAAAAAAAATGAGACTATTTTATCAAAACCTCAATTGAATTTGTTAGTTTGTAATATATATATAAATATTAAAATTTGCAATTTAAGCCATTTGTAATTCTACAATTATCAATCATTATTTATATTCTGAAATTGTAAATTAAGAAAACCACACTACATAATTGCTAAGTTAAATTTACATTTGAATTGAGTTGAAAATTTACCTTAACTTTTTTTTCCTACTAGTATATAACTAAGTTATTCATTTCCAAAAATATTAAAATAAAATTATATCTCAAATTTTTAAATTGTTATTTTTTGTAATAACTGACACAATGAAGAAAATTGAAAAATATTCAAATTACTTACTTGCATAAATTATTTCACTTCTATCACTGAAATTAAACAGAGAAATACTTACGTAACTTAATCCTTTTAGAATCTGAAATTTTACTTACGAAACACTAGAAACAAAACCTAAAGGCACCTGTAGAAATATTATCAGAGAGTGGAAACAAAAAAAGCTTCTATGAATTTTAATTAAAAAAATTTGCAATTATTTTTTGTAATGTAAAAATAATTTTACATTGGGACATCAGAAATTTTTAACGATTCAATAATTAGTTAAAGGTACAATGTACTTTTATTTACTTAAAGTTTAGATAACATTTATATGTCAAAACCAAAAAAAAAAATTTTTAAATATTGAATTTTATCAGAATTAAATTTTAACAAACATTTAATTGCATACAAGAATGAGACGAAAAAACATAACATACTTTTTTACTATAAGTTGCTTTTGTATTGATCCAAATTTGACTGCCATCAGTTACTTTTTAAAAACCTTGCTATCACAAAATTTTTCTTTAAAATCAACTAATTCATTGTTTGTATTTGGCTGATAAGAGTTTATGCTTCATGAACATAGTAAAAACAAACATAACATTATAGGCAAATGTCTTGAATGGCAAATGTAATTCTACACGTTTTTACAAAGAATATACAAGACCTTTAAGATGAAAGTTTAAGCAATATTCTTTTAGGAATTTTAATCATAATATAAATGTTATTCAGTCAAAAGAACTTTTCACGATTATAATTATTTTACAATAATATGATTTTAAACATGATAAAAATAAAAAAGCATAAATTCTTGTCTCAAATTTCAAATAAATAATTATGTGAAAATTTCCAAAATTAAAATAATAAGCTCAATGTTGATAATGAAAATCCTCAAGAGTTTCAGTTATACTTTAAAATCAGCTTTAAAAAAAATTGCTTCCGATATCATACCAAAAGATTAAAGAAAAAACAAATTTTAAATATTCAACTGTTACAATAATTAAGAAAAAAGAAATCCATGATAAATATAACTTTCACAGCATAATACTTTTATTTAAAAACAAAACACACTGTAATATAAATTTCATCCAATTGTAAATGTAATACATTACCTTCATTGTTCAAAATTAATGTTGACAACCTTGTGGTAAAACAGAAGTTAAAAATACTTAATTGTTATTAAATAAAATAATTTTCTTTTCATAACTTTAAACTGTTTGATACAGTTTGAGTTCCAATTGTTAGTCTATATTTGCTTGAAAATATATTTCCAAGTGGTCGTTAAATGCTTTTATGAAAAATTCAGCAACAGTTTTTGTATGCACCACAAAAAAAACAGGGACGAATTTCACAGGTTTCCCTCTTTCTCCAAACTTCAACATGACAGCATCTTTCTTCAACATGAGGACTTAAATGGCAGATTTAAAGTGGTCCTTGCTGAATAATCACTGTTAAAATCATTCGCAGTAAGAATCGAACTTAAAATTCCATCAGAGTGTGCCATTTCCATTTGTAGTGTCTTGATAGTAGATTTCCTTGAAGATGAAAAGTTATACTGAAATTTAAAAAGAAAATACATCAGATTTTGCAATGAAAAAAAAAATTAAAACTATTAAACATTGAATATTTATTTGAAACTTTAGTTATTTAATTTGAAAATGCTTTTCAGAAATTGTAATATCCTTCACAACGAAATTAAATGGTTTAATTCCAGTATTGATACCAGCGTAAAAAAATTTCTCCAGTGTCACACAAAAAATAACACTGTGAGAAGGAGATCAACAAAAATAATTTAGCTGATAAGCACTCCCAAGCAAACTATCATATATTTAAAAAAAAAATCAAATTGCAAAACCTTTCAACTTCTTTTATTTGAACAGAAAATAACTACTCGCTATGTGGCAAATCAACAAAAAGAGAGCCAAAAAATATTAAATAAACAAATGCTTATTTTAAAAATCGTATAAGTACATAAATGTAAAAAGATACTATGAAAATTCAAAATAATCAATTTATGGTTGAAAAAAACATGTAGAAGGAGAATTCTTTAACAATTCACATATTTCAAAGTTGTAATATTATCATATCTATATGTATTAATCATATTTTGCCCCTCCCCCAAATATGTTTACATAACGTTCCTTAAAAGTCATTATGCATAATATTTATTTTTTATTGTTTAGTTAAATTTTAAATCTCAGATTATATCTAATAGAAATTTATTTAAAAACTTTATAAAACAATAATTATTTATTAGACATATTAAAACTTTATTAAACAATAATTAATTATTATTTAATAAATATTTATTAAACTAAAAGAAACATTACAGAACAGGATAAACTCGAAAGGTATAACTCCGGGCAAACATATACATATTTTTTTTAAAAATATTGCAAGTTTAAAATCTATTTGGCGATTGCAGTTGGCGGGACAGATCACGATACTGAAATATCCCCAAGAAATTTAAATTAAATGTTTAATTCTTTTTTTTTACAATATTTTAGACATGAAATTTTAATACGGTAACAATATTGTTTGTATTGAATGTTAAATATTCCAGAATGTAATGGTTTAAACTGAGCTAAAAATAGCAGATCATTAATTTTCTAATTGTTTTAACTTGGCTAATTTGTTTACAGACAACTATTTTTTATCTTTTTCATTGTTGCAGAAAAACTTTGTCAGGATCAAATTACTTAGCAAACATTGTTTTACAAGCATATTTGGAACCAATTAGTTTACTTATTATTTATATTTAAAAAAGTGGTGAAAAGTGTTAAATAAACAATTGCTTATTTTCTTCCATTGTATAATTTAAAATTTGATTAACGTGAAAGAACATCAATGTAAAAAGATACTATGAGAATTCAAAATCATCAATTCATGGTTGAAAAAATCATATAGAAGGAGAATTCTCTAACAATTCACATAATTCAAAGTTGTAAATATATAAAATATAGTTCGCCCTTTCCCCCAAATATTTTGACATAGCATTCTTTAAAAGTCAGTATAAATACCCAACATTTGTCAAATATTTTTTTTCTTATAGTTTAACTTAAGTTTTACAGCATTAGATTATTTCTAACAGGAATTTATTTGAAAAATATAATTTAAAGCTCTACATTCGCCATTTTGAATAGACCAAATTATTGTTTATTTTTTAATCATTTACAAATTAATATAAATAATAATGCATCAAAAACATACAGATTAGCCTATATTCAAATAAAAATCAGTCTATAATTAAAGAAAAATGCTTAATTGATTGTTGTACAATATTTTTTTAGCATGAAATTTTAATATGTTAGCAATATTGTTTGTATTAAACTTTAAACATTCTACAATATAATGGTTTTAACTGCGCTAAAAGTAGCAGATTATACATATATATTTTTTATTTAACACGGCTAATTTATTTACAGACCATTACTTTTGTCTTTTTCATTTTTGCAGAAAAACAGTGCTTATTACTTACGGCTAGACAATACGTTTCCACAAAGAAGTCAACAACTACGAGTGAACAATAATGATCACAATATAAAATATTTACTGACCTTATTGAATACAGAATCAATAAATTAATTCTTATTTAGCGGTAAAGTTTATTAAGTAGGTACACTGCTGTATGTTTCTACAACATCTACAATCTCAAACACATCGTGCTTTAAATTACTTTTCTAGCTGATTCTTAACTCAAGGAAAAAACATTACCTACGATACTAATTTATCATGTAACTATCATTGACATTTATAAAGTTTACAAAAAAACTACTAAATTATAAATACCTTAAATAGTAGAAATGAAAGCTCTTGAGCGGAAACAAGATCGCCATCTTGTCGTCTTGTAAACAAGCAGAAGGAGTTACAACTCAACATAAACATCTGAAAAAGTTTTTCGAGTTTAATCGTTCGCAAACTACCACTAATATTATCTGCCATAAAATAGCATTGGCTGAAAATGATATTTTAAGTAATATTTAATTTATCGTTTTCTTTCATAAATAAATGTTTATTTATTAATAATATGAGATAACCTTTCGCAAAAATGTGGCGTTGGACCAAAATTAGTGAAATAGATGATAATTTTGAAAGTTCGAATGTTAGATCGAATACTATTTAATTTTATATAATATTAGCTCTAATATTAGAAGATAGGATTCAATAGTATAGCGTTTTCTAGCACGGCAGTATTATATTGCATCTTTCTAATATTAGATCATATCTTTTTGCTACCTGGGAAGCTACACTGCTAGAAGTTTTATCCTAAACTTATGGTAACATAACATCTGCAGTCTGTCCATCCATTTAACCGTAAAGTTTACGATATAGAATATTTTTTTTTCGCTTTTACGGTTTTTACACCATCATAGTTTTAAAATCATAAAAAGGAATTTAAATGTACTTAGGAGCAAGGCTTTTCGTTAGTTAATGGGTATTGGAGTTAGGTTGTATTTGAGTTTTGATTTATCAAATTAACCATGGAATGTGATTTAATTATATCTGGTAATTTCTTGTAGCATCAGGGATGGGAAATGCTAGATGTTTTTGTGTCAAGTAGCTTTATGGTGCTGCCATCTATCCGTGAAGGAGAGTATCAAATTGTAACAGACCAGGGTCACGAATTGGACAATGCATGCGGGAGACTGGAAACTTATCATGTACTGAAGATCATGGTGGAGATAATATGGTGTCAAAGCTGAGACTCGAACCTCCGTCATATCGGTCACGTGATTGAGAGATTAGCCCTCTCGGCTATTATACATGCCCAGCTGCCGGGCACTAAGTAGTTTCATTAGCCAAGCCTAGATAGCGTGATAAAATTCTGGTTGTTTAACCGTAATAGGGGAAAGCAGTAAATAAACTGTTTTTCTTACAGTTATTAGTTTTCACTTATTTATTTGACTTTTTTAATTAATTATTGTGTAAAATAACAAGTAAATAAATTGTTATTTAACCATTTTTTCCAAGAAATTACAAACAGTGTGGCATATTTTCAAATTAAGTAATTAATTTTTTGTTTAACCTCCTGATGACGTTAAATTATTTAACTAAGCAAAACCTTTTAGAAATTCAGTCCGAAAAAACCTTTTGGAAAACCTTTTAGAAACCAATAAAGATGTTCTTAGTATGTTCTCCAATCAGTCTTCATGTCAGTGTATGAGATAAAATAGTTTGCCATATTAGTAATTTATTGGTTTTGTAGCATTATTCAAAACCGATCTAGAAGTTGCATTAGATTGAAGTTCGATATTAGTCAATAATTTCTGCCGTAAATTTTGTTAATCAATGGGATACCTGCAAGTGATGTAGTGGGGGTATCTCGTGACTAATTGGCAGTTAAAACGTGGTCTTGTTTACGTTAGCAATTGTTCTTCCCATTCTATTTCGAGTTAACTTACCCTGCCAAGTATAAATTTTCTAAAGTGGTGCATTCTGATATCCTTCACAAGCGCCGGGATAACCTGGTTGGTAGGACACTAGGCCAATGTCCAAGAGGTCAACTTTGACACGCCATTTTGTTTATTGACGATCAACTGGTGCTGACATCATAGGTCACATGCGTGGGTATGCTTGATCTTCTTCTGCTTCTCGAAGCGCAATTATTATTGTACCCAATTATTGTATGAATATTAATCTTCTTCTTCTTCTCGAAGTGAAGAACCCAATTATTGTATGAATTTTAATCTTCTTCTCGAAGTGAAGTACCCAATTATTGTATGAATTTTAATGTCTTAAAATTCATTCAAGACGAGACACTTTAAGAAATTTTCATTGTTCATCCCACATTAATACAATAAATTTGCACTATGCATTTATCATAGAAACTTTGATTAATCATCAAAAACAAGGATGTTTAAAAGAGTTAAACTAAAATATTTAGTTTATCTAAAAAAAATTAGTTTTACGCATAAAATTTCCTTTTAATTGCTTAAAAATTTCGATTGTTATTAGTATAAATATATTGATTATAATGTAATTCATCATTAAATGTGTTTATAACTATGTTAAAAAATTTTTAGCATCAAACATATATTTCTTATATAATGTTTCAATATTCAGTATTATGACATTAAACAGAAATTGAAGTTTGTCATTTGGGTACATGATATATAACTTTTATATCTTAAAAGCGTTCCCAATCAAGCATTAAAGAGGCAATTACTTAAACTGTCAACCCATTAAAAAGCACTAAATATATCTTAAATATTCAATATCATTCATTTCGGAAATTCATATTTAATTCAAATAATTAGAATATTGAATTTAAATTTAGGAGTAAAATGATATTGAAAAGCTAAGAAATATGTAATGCCTAATGCAGTACGATGCATACTCCGCCAAAACAGAAAAATAACCAAACACGGTGTTTAAACCGTAAACTGTACAGTGAGCAAAATAAAAAACGGATCACCTTGAATAACTGTTGATCTAATAATCGGATCTTCACGTTCTTTAACTCAATCTTAATGGTTTACGAGAGTGAGCTAAAATCTGCTAATTAATTAGTGCAGGCAATAATTTAAGTTACGAAATCAGACACAAAAACATACTTTCACAGAAAAAATACACCTTTTTTTCGACGGATTGAAATTTCTGACCCCTATAGCATAGGGGGTAGCAGCAATCTTATAATTACGGTTCCCATAGTTTGGTCAATAGGTCAGTCAAAAGCTTGGGTCACTTATTGCTGATTTTATTTTTCTCGTATTTTGGCACATCTGGAGAGCTTTATAAGAGAATTGAAAAAATTTTGCACACAATTATAAAATTAGTTTATCTAAATATAATTTCACGCAAAAAATAGCTTTTAAATAAATATTTATTATTTTTCATTATTTTATTTAATAATAGTCGAAAAAGTTTCGTATTATTAGGTATACAATTTTAACATCATTTTAAAGACTGTAATCAAATTTTAAATTCGATAATCTCAGGAACTATTCGATCGGAATTTTGCTTTTTTCCATGTAAAATTACGTTCTTTAAAATGATGTAAAAAAAATTTTTTTACCATACAAAATTTTTTGACGCTTTTTTTAAATAAAAAAAATAATAAATGTTTGCAAATAGTTACATTTCGCATGGAATTATCCTTAGATAAACGATTTTTATACTTGTGTGCAAAAACTTTTGAAATCGCTTAAAAAGTTCTCGAGATACGGTGGAATTCGCAATAAAGAAAATTAACATTAATGGAGCTCAACTTTGGTGCTCTACGGTGCGCAAAAAATAAACGGACCACCTTTAATAAATTTTGACCTAATGACTGAATTTTTGCATTCTGGGCCTCATTCCTAATGGTTCGAAGCGGTAATCTCAAATATGCTAATCAACTATTGCAGACAATATTTTAAGTTACGAAATCAGAAATACGCAAAAATTAAAATTAGTGTTTGGTAATTAAATTTGGGCCGCTCTTCTGACCAAACTATGGATCCCCTAAATTTTGGGGGTCAGAAATCCAAATCCATCAAAAAAAAGTATGTTTATTCAGAGAAAGTGTGTTTTTGTGTTTGAATTCGTAAAAAAATATCATGTGCACTAATTAATTAGCATATTTGAGGTCACCCATAGAACTTTTGAAATTGAATCCTGAAACATGAAGATCCGATCCTTTAATCAAAAGTTATTCAGGCTGGTCCACTTTTTATTTTGTGCATTGTACATAATAGCTATTTTTTGTTGAAGTTTTAGTTAGGCATACCATTAACAGGTATTGCATATTTCCCAGCCTTAAGGCAACGTTTAACTCTTTCATTTACCACTCTCAAAAAGAAGAATAAAGAAATAATTCAATTAATAATATTAAACATAAATTTAAAAGTTACTAAATAGCTATTAAATAAAGCCTAATTAATGGCACGCCACTAACTTTATTCACATACAGAAATTGCCTGCTTCCTTGTTTTTGTTCATGAAACATTTTTCGCAAACTAAAGCAATTAAAGCAATAAATAAAGTAAAATTTGCTTTAAAGTGTATCATAAGAAATCTCAGAGTATATTCTCAAAAATTCTGTCCAATTACATTTAACTCTAAAATAGAAATAGATTCAATTTGGTGAAAGAAGATATTGAACGCAGCGAAGTGAAATATTATCCCATGCATTAAAGGGGAATTTTCTTTTGTCCGTTGTAATTCTTTTTTTTAACATTATTTTAGAGAACAAAAGTTTTTCCTGATCTTATCTTTTACTCAAACAATGTTAAAGACAATTTTCTTTTTTTTTATAACTAGCGATCATTCTACCGATAGGGTAAATTCTTGAATGGCTGTCTCCTCATTTAAAAATTATTGAAATTAATATGTGTTCAATATTTCCAAATTTATACATTTATTTATTAAAAATAAACTAATTAAGCTCTTTCTTTAACTCATCATAACTATATGAAGTTAAAATACGAATTTGAATAGTTGAGTTAATTCATTTTTATTTCATTCTTTCCAAATAACCTCCCGATGAGATGACCTAGGTTCGCATCCCAGTGACGGCTGGTCTATATGAATTCTGTACCCACTCGCACCGATCACAGAGCTAACGTAAAATCTTCCCAGTGGTAGACGGATCATGGGTTCCCTAGCTGTACAACATATAAACATTAATGTAATCTTGTACAACATAAAAGCATTAATGGTAATCAAAATGAATGCACGATATCGCCGTGTTTATAATATACCAATTCTTTAGACCCTCCTGCTTTCCTAACAGGTTAATTGCTTTCAAACAATATATTAACAAATACACCGAAGAGCCATTACATTATGACCACCCTGCTAATAACATGTGGGACCACCTTTAGCCCTCAAAACTGCTATCACCAGCCGTGGCATTGATTCCACAAGGGGCTGATAGATAGTCTGAGGTATCTGGTACCAAGCGCTCACCAACTGGTCCTGCAATTCCCTCACATTGCGAGGGGGTAGCGTGGCAGCACGAATTTGGTGGTCCAAGTAGGACCGCAAATGCTCTATTGGATTAAGGTCAGGTGAATTTGGGGGCCAAGACATGACTTGAAAGTCACTGGACTGTTCTTCGACGATTCGACCCTTATGACATAGTGCATTATCCCGTTGGTATAAACACCATCCCCCGCAGGACCTGATCCGTAACTATATTCAAGTAGCTTACCGACATCAGGCATTGTTCTATGAGGATTATGGGTCCTAATGTGCTCCATGAAAACATTGTTCCTGGGCGAGAAACCGTGGAAACCTGGACGAGCCCATTGTTATAGATGGACGGTGGTCATAATGTAGTGGCTCTTCGGTGTATTTTTACCTTCCATCTTTGCTTGTGGATTTGACTTGAGATCACTTTGACTTTAATTTTATTTATTTTTCAGAGATATCCGCAATATTGTCGAAGTACTTAATTTATTGAACTTTATAGTAATAATTTAAAATCAGTGCGGCAGTCATTAAATGGCAAAAACCACCGAAGTTCTTGATATTTCAGCATAGTAGGTAATCGAAGTATTAAAATTATTTCCATCTCTGTCAAAAGAGAAAAGATAGAAGACTCAACCCAATGTTCCATAACGTGCTGCACTACTTCCTCACACACCTCTCGAGTCATAACTTGAGTGTCGTATAATAGATATATGCTATTGTTCGAAAAAACCAAGCTCCATCATCAACATTTGGTATGACAATATACGGTACTATAGCACAGTTTATGTTCGAAATTTCTATAGCAATTTTTAAAAGATCAAAAATAAATCTAAATATCTGCTTCGTATTTAACTAAGCTTTTATATCTATATAAATACAAAATTATTCTAAATGAAAACTTAATGTACAACCAATTGTTCATCACTGCTTAAATTATTACTTAAGACAACCTAACAAAAAGAATAATTACTATAGTGTTGCCATCCAATAGAGAAATACACGAGTTTATAATGCCACATTAGAGAAGTACTGAGATCTTATTTGAAGAAGAAACAAGTAATTTCCATAGGCGACGCATAGTTTGGTTTCCTTGAAGTTTTATTTAGCATTTAATGATAAATTCTTCAAAAGAAAAGTTTTTCCCAGTCAGGATCTTGAGGTTTACCCATTCGTACCCTAGTTTTGTTATCAGTTACATCAAATGAAAAGCCACGCACTATTGGTCTGTCTCATATTTTTTTCAGGGAATCTAAAAGGGTACGGGTTGCAAAAATATCTTTAACCTAATCGAACGCCATCTAAAAGGGAAAATTTAACCATCTTAACTCGTTTTAGCAGATAACGTCATAGAGACAATAGGGAATTTTAGGGATTTCCTTAATAAATATGTTTTCAGAAATTATTACCCATTATCTTAGTTTCTTAAATTTGTTAATTTGGTAATTGAAAATAGATTTTTAAATTTGAAAACTGACTTTTTGTGATATAGAGATTTCTACGTCTTAAAACTAATAACAGAATCTATTTTCAGCTTTGAATTATATATATATATATATATATATATATATATATATATATATATATATATATATATTACAACAGAGTTAAAGCCTCATTTGAATAATTTGAGACGGCAATAGACAACGAATTTTCTTCTGTTAGATTAGATAACTTACCAAACAGTCAGAGTTTCGTGACAAGAGCATGCTGTTTCAACTTAAGAAAATAGTGATAAGACAAGTCACAAATAAAACTATAATGGTTACTTTAACTCATCCTGTCTTTTCCAAGGTTATCGTAAACTCCGGTTCACAAGACATCTTGAGTAACGGATTTCAGGATCCTGATAAGTTCTCTTTCTTTTTTAGCCATCGTATTACATAATTACGGGTTATTTTATAATTTATAGTTTTATTTCTGATTGATTTCAAACAAAAAGTTTTTAGACAGGAAGATATTGAGTTGCAAATAAAAAATTTATAAAAAGCATTTAAGTTAATTTCCATTCATTTTTTCATTGGGAAATTAACAATAAAATACGTATTTATGATACATAACAAAATTTGATAAATGTGATTAAAAATTAGGTATTTTATCATGAGCAAAAAAACATTTAGTTAGTTAAATTCACTATATAGCTATGTTTTTTTTTATTAAATACGTAATAATAAAAAATATACTTTTGAAAACCGTAAAATTCCCGTAAGCCGCTGATGTGTAGCTGGAAAAAACTACCAAATGATGAATTAACTACCTTCTATTTCGGTTTTATTAACCAGAATGATGGTTTCTTTTCTTGGAAATGTTATTATCATACAGTACGGGAATTTTACAATAACTTTTTTTCCCTGCGCATATGAAAGATTTAAAGCAAAACTCATATCTTAAGTATTAATTTAGGTTTCCTAGATGAGTATTTTTTTTAATTCATTTTTTACAAAGATTCTAAAAATATATATTTAAGATGATGTACAGTCGGCAAAAAAAAAAAGATATCACCCTGAATAACTTTTGTTCTAATGATCGGATTTTCACGATTTAAGTGTCAATCTTAATGGTTCCTGGCGGTGACCTCAAATATGCTAATTAATTAGTGCTAACTATTAATTAAGTTACGAAATCAGACACAAAAACGTACTTTCTCTGAATAAACATGCACTTTTTTTTACATATTTGGAATCCTGACCCTTAAAATAGGGGGGGTAGACAAAATTTCGAAAAAAATGGGTTGTAAATTAGGTCGCAATAAGGATTTATATATCTGGCGATGGTTTAAAAATATGCCAAATTACCTCGCCATAGAAGGGGAAATAATTTATAACAACCATAAAGAAACTGAATGAATGACAAGATGGGAAAAGATAGTGCTTCTCGTTGCTAAGCAACCAAAAGAATTTTTCGCGTTGCTTTCTGGGCTTTTTTTTTTTTTTTAAATCTCCTTTAAAAAGGAAATTTAAATAAATTAATAAATTATTTTTGATTCTCCAAGATTATAGAATCTTTGACTTTTTATCTGACATTATTTATTTTTTTAAAGCTGTTTTAATGTAATTTGTAGGACAGTTTTGAATTAAAACCAAAAGTGATCAAGCAAAGGTGGACCTGAAAAAAGATAGCTATTCTGATGCATAATCGCAAAATTTTATAGAAATCACGGTATTTATTTTCGATAAAATTGTAAAACTTAATAAAGTTTATATGGCATTTTAAAAGCATTTTGATATATATATATATATATATATATATATATATATATATATTATAATAAATAAAAACAAAAAAAAAACACGAAGAAAATTACGAGTTGATGTTATTTACACACTCCTTTCGTTAGTTCTTTAAAAAACATGATTAAAAGAAAATTAGGTTTATAATACCCTTAATTAAACAAGAGTAACAATTGTTACAGTTTTTACAATACTTTTTCAACTCTGACACTCTTTTCATGAGATAACTTCTTTTGCCAACGATTTTGTCCCTTTTTTTTTGTTAATTGAAACCAGCTTACGCATTCTTGTAATTTTTACATTTTATCTTTGAAATTTCAATCTCGAAAGACATGCATGAAGTGACGCCTAGTCCAAAGAATCTAAGTTAAATAGTTGTAAGGCCGATTATTACGAAAACAATTAACTACTCTGGTTCAATGAAACAATTACAGTAAAACTTGTGTAAGTTGATCACTTCATGTGCATTGTTTTAGTGGCCAACGTAGACAAGTGGTCAACTTATAGAAGGGGTGGGACATTGTTTACTTTTTCGTTTCCTACATGTTGCTATACATTTAAATTTTTTTTTTACTTGACTTAAAAATTTGATTTAGCAAATGGCCAAATGAATATCTTAAGAAATGTGTTTAAACCTAAACGAACTTCAATTTGTTACACAGAAATAATTTTAATATTTAACTAACTTTTTAAAAAAATTTATTTTGTTAGTTATGCATGTGAAGCGTTTAATAAAAATAATTTCTTAAAATATCAGAACACGAAAACATTGAAAACTTTAACAAAACAAAATTATTTTAACACTTCAAAATTTATTCTGTTATTACTACACATATAAGCCTATTTGCTCACTATTGCAACTGGAAGAGCAACTTTTCAACTAACACACCTGTTTTCAATGAATGGTCAAAAGCTGAGTCCCTACAGTTTCCCCAGATGGTCAACTCACAAAAGGGTTTAGATTAGCTTTTTACACTATTTCACCAAACAAGTGAAATATTAACATACATTGCAAAATGACAGAAACTTTTCTGAATTTTTTTTTCTGGTCAACTTATGAGGGTTTTAGAATAGAATTTCATAATACTCCTAGACAAAATTAACTTATTTCAGTGGTCAACATACAAGATAGACAGGTGGTCAAGTTACAAAGGTTTTGCTTCTTTATTATGTAGGAAAATTTCCGTTCTTGATAATTGAGGTCAACTTATTCAGATGTAAAACTTACAAGTGTGGTCAACTTGGCAGGTTTCACTGTATAAATAAATCATTAATATTCTTGTTTTTTTATTACGAAATATTAGGAATTTGTTTACATAATTTCTTCAAAACGTGTGTTAAAACTATGATTATAAGTTATTTAAGAAGAAGAAAGTCAAATGGAGTAAAAGAACAATTTTTGAGATGATGATTCTAAAAATAGCACGTTTTTCTAATCTTTTTACAATTTTTTATTTTAGTAGTTGTTTAACAAAACAAGGCATATCAAACATTTTCCTGATATGGCAATATTTTTTTGAACTGTGCAAAAGTGAGAAATCATACAAACAACTTTTAAAGCAAATATTTTCAACTTTTTAAGACAAAAGGGTTAGCGCACAAGATTTTCTTTGAATGTTGAATTAAAATTGCATGCCCATAGTTTTTTTGTTCATTTAAAAACCAAAACAATCTGTTAAATTTTTCCCCTGTGCGCACATACGCATTTACTTTTCATTACTCGAATAAATAAGAAGCAATAAAAAAAATAAAATTAATAATTTATCTTCATTTTTCGTAAACAATAGTATTTTTAGTAAATAGTCAGCTGTTCTACTTCGAATGATATTGTGTGTGATCAGTAGAATATTTTTAATTTCTTAACAAGATTTAATTCTCAGATAGCTGGCAATAATTCTAAGTTTTCTTTCAATAAGAACTTAGCAATAATTTAAAAAGTAATTTTATTTTAAAGAAAAACATAAATTAAAGTACTTAAACGATTGATTAATATATTATTGGACAAAAATATACATAATAGAATTTTAAAAAAATTGCATTAAAATTCAATAAAAAAGTTAGAAAAATAATTCTGCGAAACACGCACAGACAGGTAATTTACAAATTTATTTTAAGATTAAGGCGATATATAAGATGTAAAGAAGTTTTAAAAAACTCTACTCTAAACTCAGCTGCACGACAGCCCATGGAGGGCCAAGGCCTACTGTGCCCATCTCAGTTTTCTGGACCTAGGGCTCTGGGGTGCAGGAGCAGATGTTCCGTTCAGGTGGTCAGCCGAACGCGGAACCCCCAGTGTTTAGTTCCCAATCATGCTTGGTACTTATTTATCGAGCCACTGAAGGGATGAAAGGTTGAGTCAGCCTTGCCCGGCCCGAGGAACGACAGCGCGAAGCGCTACCGCTCAGCCACCGGGCGAAGTTTTAAGATGATTAAAAATGTTGACTACGCATTCGTATTAATAATTATAAAATATATATTCAAGAAATTGATAAATATATTATTCCAAATCTATGCATACGTATGTATATTATTGAAATTGTATCAGTTATTGAAAAAGAAAATCAAAAATTAAAAAATAATCACATTAAGTAAGCACAATCTGGTGCATAATCATATTCTATCAGAAGCACGCCTTTATAAAACTAGACATTCGTTGAATAAAGTGTTTTTTATTCAAAATGCTTTATTTATAATTTCTTTACTAAATTACAAATAAATTATTAAATGACTAAAAAGAAACATCGTATTTTATAGTTTGAAAGAAATAAAAATAAAAGGATTAGCAAACGATTATTAGCGAAAAAAATATGAATGAAATTTTACACTACGCGCGAGAAGTCAAGTTCCTCGCAAGTTTATCACATTTTAATATTAATCGCCCCATTTAATCATTTTTTTATTGTCGCCAAATTATTTTTTCAAAAATAATTAATTTTAATTTTTTTCAGCTTCTAATGAATAAAAACAGTTGAAACTTTAGATTTTTGTATTGAAAAATATGTAGATTATTATGGTATAAAAAAATTCATACCTTATAATTCAAAATTTTTTCATCCTCAATTTAATTAAATAATAAAAAATAATTAATAATTACTAAAAAATATTTTTTTCATGAAATTATCTTTGGGTAAATGAGTTTTATGAGTGGGCGCAATTTTCTTCAAATTGCTTCATTAGTTTTGAAAATATGACTAAAAACGTAAGAAGTGAAATTAACATTAACGGGTACGAACTTTGGATCGCTCTCCTGACCAAACTATGGGGACCATATTTCCCAGATTGCGGCTACCCCCTATATTTTGAAGCTTAGAAATCCAAATATGTAAAAAAAAATACATGTTTATTCAGAGAAAGTATGTTTTTGTGTCTGATTTCGTAACTTAATTAATAGTTAGCACTAATTAATTAGCATATTTGAGGTCACCCCCGGGAACCATTAAGATCGACGCTTAGATCGTGAAAATCCGATCATTAGAACAAAAGTTATTCAGGGTGATATCTTTTTTTTTTTGCGGACTGTACATCATGTTTACTTATTTTCTACTAATTGTTTTCATCTTACATTAACGAATCTCCAGATAAAAAATTTTTATGAACTTTCATCATTATATGTCATTCTTTTAAACCTCATCGTCATCTTTATTTTAAGTATCGTATTATAAAACAAATTTTAGCTAAATCAAAATGTATATAGTCGGGGTACAAATAAAATACTGTGATAACTTTATGTACATTGAGCAAAATAAGAAAATCTGAATACCTTAATAACTTTTCACCTAATTATCGGATTAACACGCATTAAGATGCAATCTTAATGATTCCGAAGATTGTCTTTATGTTGGATTGTCCGAGGATTGTCTTTATGTCAGTCGATGTTTAAACCTTCAAATTCAGACAGAAAATATACCTTCTTTGTGTAGGCAAACATTTTTAATCAGTGAATTCGGACGCTTGAGCCACAAAAATAGTGCAGCTGTAATCTGAAGAAAATGGTGCGAATAGTTTAGACAGAAATATGTGTTCGAAAATTTAAGCCCCTTAAAGTATGTCATAAATTTTGTGAATTTCATCAAAATCGTAAATTTTTGGAATCCAATCACTAAATCGAAAGTTGCTAACGTGGTCTATTTTCTCATTTTGCCCTCTATACACAATTCAATAAAAACAAAACTTTCGAGCAAAATAATAATTATATAGTGATTGAAATTGATCAGCACAGTTGAAATAAAGGAAAAAAGCAAATCCATTTCATAACAAATAAATTATATTATTTTTTTTAAAAAAATTCGTTTTCACTTTATTAAAATAAGTATTAAAATGAGGAAATAAAAAATTTTAAACGAAAAATCGAGAGAAATTTGGATGCATGATGAAACATAATGACTATTTACTTTTAAATTTTTCGTAACCTCAATGTGGTTTTAAATTGAATCACATAACTTTAAGTTTCAAAATTGTGTATTTAACATTATAACTCAACTTAAATGGAAGTATTGCTTAATTTAACATCTTATTAAGGTTGCAGCATATTTACATTTTATAATAATTCAAAACAATGATGTTGCAGATAAAACTGGAACCAATTTTTCTAAGAGTGTACGTACTTTACTTTTTGAACCTAAATAAAAAATTCAAAAAGTAACTCAATTGTGCAATTTCATATGGTGCCAAATTAAATCCTACTAGTGAGCTGCGCCTCCTGCTCCCTAACGCTCGCCAACCCCCGAAAATTGCTACGCAATCTTATATGGTTTGCTTTGCAAACCAAGCTCGCTTCGCTCGCTACTAACTTAGGTACATTGCAAATGCACAAAATTCTAAGAATTCAAAACAATCATTCAAATCCATATAACAACTTTAAAAGAAAAATTACATCTTTTTAGCAAATACTAAGTCATTAAAATAAATTTATCAAAAATCGTCAAATAAATTCGTAATACATAAATTCGTGAAAAAAAAGCGCTTACGACAAAATACTAAAATAGAGATCTATCGACAAAGACTTTTATTCTCTGATATTCTCTTCTGCCTAGCTTAATAGTATGAGATTGCCGCAGCTGATAGGGTGAATTTCGGAAGAGATTCAATTTCCGTTTTCAGAAGCGCTGTATGTCGAGCGACCTCACCTAGATTTGGCGTGTGACATTTTTAGCGGCAATCATTGGTCGATTTTCTAGCGTTGCCATTCGGGGAGTTGTAATGGGGCTTTTTTTGTCGCCGTGTAAGAGAAATTAAATCCTATTATAGCCATTTTTAAAATTATTTACACGGCACTATAAATCAACTTCAATAGAAACATTGTTTGATTTAGAACTATATTAACGTACATACATACATATTCTTTTTTTCTCTGAATTAAGCCATAGAGCTTCAATCATTGCTCTTCTCTATTTGTAGTCAGATATTGTACCTCTGTCCATGTCTTCCCCATTGTTTTCAATACATTTACAATCATCCTGAGCCAAGTATTTTCAGGTCTTCCTCTTTTTCCTCTGCTTTGAGAATTCCAATCAAAAAATTTTTTTACTTTAAATTTTCCAAGTTTACGTAGAACATGGTCAATCAATTTCCATTTACAGTTTTTCTTTTTTAATTTCCAGACCAATAGGTTTCTGTTTTGCTTTTCTTAGGATTTCTGAATGACAATTTTAATGAAACCACTTCAACAGTTGTCAATAAATACTTGAAGATTTTTCATGTTGTTTTTATTGCAGTGGCATGTCTCAGACTCCTATGGTAAGATAGATTTAACATTAGTATTGAAAATTCTATTTTTTTTATTGAATTTGTTTTGTTTTTGTTTTTCTAGAGTTTATAGAGAATCGCGTAACTACTTCGGGCTTTGTTGATTCTGTTTAGTAAATCTTTATCAGCCTTTGTTGTTTATTATACTTCCAAAATACGTAAAACTGCTTACTTCCCCTAGTTAATTATTTTCTTAGAATATTTACTTGATGGTTTAGGATTAAATTTCAAAATTTTAGTTTTATTTTGGTTGATAATAAGCCCTATTTTCTTTACCCCTATGCTTAAAATGTTTGTTTACATGTTTTGATGGGTGTTGGTCAGTAAACATAAGTCATCTGCTAAATCAAGATCAGAAAGATATTCAGCAAGATACCATCTTATATAGTTCATTCACCAGGAGTTGGCACTTGGCTTTACCTCCTCAGACGAAGAGTTCGTTTCAGCACAGGAGTAAGAAGAGAAACGTCTCCACTCTTGAAATTGAGACAACCCTTAATGCACGCCAACCGCAAACAGTGAATTATTTTTCAGTCACTAACTTCTTTATCATCTGCTATTATACATTTCGTTACTCTGGCTAATTAAATATATTACAGCTAAAGGTCTGAAAAAGGACATACCATTCACTCAAAGGAGAGGAAAAAAATAGCGAAATAATATCGTCGGTTACCACATGATGAAGGCGGAGCCAAGTGCCAACTCCTATTGAACAAGCTATACCCCTTTTATTCTCTGATATTCTCTTCATGTTCCTTGTCAAGAAACATATTAAGGTTTCATCAAATGCATATTTTATTATAGTTCAAGATATCGATGATACGATTTATCTAAGTTATTTATCTTCAATCAATTTATCTAAGTGTGTACGTACTTTACTTTTTGAACCTAAATAAAAGTAATTAATTAAACAGAGCAATTTGATTTGAAACCAGATTCACTAGTTACGAAGCAGGAAAACTTAAATATTTTGGACTCAAAGATTACAGGCAGCCACCAACTCCACAAATAGAAGTAGCAAGTTTTGTTTCAATGCTATTAAATTGTACAAAAACTGTAATTTGTAGGGAGATTGCAGATTTGAAATAGTGACATGGAAATATCTCAGATAGGTTCGAAATCTCACGCAACAAAAAGCAAAAGAAAAAAATATTCTTCAGTGTCATTGATGTATGAAGTAAAGCATATCACAATCTTAACTCAAAAAAATAAAATTGTTCAAAAATAACAGTCAGCATGATCTTAACTCTTCAATAATTAATTATGTACATTGAGCAAAAATAAAATAGAAATTTAAATAAAAAAAGGATTGTTCTAAATAACTTTTGATTTAATGATGGAATTTTCATGAACTATGACTCATTCTTAATAATTTTTTTCCACGGTTGTGATTTCTGACTCCTAAAATGTAAAAGGTAGGCAGAATCATGTAAATATGATCAAAATAGTTTGGCTTAAAAAATTGGCTTAAGCAATTTTAAAACTAATTTGTGTAGTAAAATATTCAAAAATCTTGTTTTTTCACAATTAGTTAGGATCAAAAAAATTTGCAATAATGTTGAAAGTTTTCGGGAAGCTGTGGATAATTTTTTAAATAATTTGAGTAAACATGATTTTCCTTTTAATTTTTGTAATGTAAATTTTGTAATTAAAAAAATTATTGATGGTTTCTAAGTTTTTATTTAATTTTTTCTTTTAACAGGGCGCAATTCTAGTCTTAACTGAGCAGCCCCAGTTAAGCATTCTATTAATTTGTCTACGTATTTCTTTCTCCTGACCTTTTCCATTTCATTTTAAACTTCTTCTGCGTATTATAATAGGGGTCGTTGGTTTTTCACTTTTTAGTGTTTTCTTTTCTTCTACTTGCTTTTGAAGTTGATGCTTGACCTGTGACTAAGTGAGTTTTTATTTTTCTGATGATTTTGATTGAGTTTCTTTTCTTAATTTGTTAATTATTTTGAATGTATCTTGTTTATCCTGGACCTCTATACAAAACCATCGGGGTACTGAGGGAGATATTTTAAGCATTTGCTTCTCCCTCAAATAGAAATGGTTTTGTTTTTAATGGCTACCGAGGCCGGTACCCCCTGAAGACGTCGGCTTCGGTGGTCATATTTTTATTTTTATTTCATTCGTTTCTTGTATTAATACTTTTTTCTGAAATTTCTGCTGCTTCTTAGCGCGTTTTTTTCAAAGAGGTTTTATCCTTTTCGAATTTAATTATTTGTTTTCTTACAGTATTGGCTTAAAAAAGTTATTCATGGTAATACTTACGTCATAATTACGTAATACTCAGTTCCTCTTTCTTTGCTCACCGTACATGATTTTCGTTTAATATAAGCAATATTTGTTTGAATTAGTAGTGCACATAAGTTTAATGTTTTTTTTTTTTAAATTCGAAAAATGTGTAACTAAAAAGCCGAAATATTTTTTTACATATGTATAATTTGATTTTTACTTGTTATTCTTTTATTGTATGTTTTCTATTATATACTTATGCAGTCTTTATAAATATATAATGAGCTATAGATATTTTAAAATATGTACAAATCTGTGAAGCTTTGAAAATATTTAAAAAGCAATTTTGATATCAAGAAGTGTTAATACTAAGTTATGAGTGAAATGATAACTAAATATTTATTATAATGATGAATGTAACGTAAATATGTATTTAGAATTTTTAAATGGTTCATTTCAGAGAATACATATCAATAAAGAACAAGTACAATTTAATCTTATTCCCCGAAATTAATATAAAGTATTCAATGAGCTAATATTCAAATATTTACTAAGTTATTAAAATTTGGTTTGAAAATTAATTTATTTTATATTTAGAGAATACTTAAATTATAAAGATTTCCAGCACTTAAATATCCCGTAGAGCACAAAATACCTTTTTAATTTCCTTCTCAGATTTTTATTTTGCTTCTTCATAAAAGGTTCTGGCTTGTTATATTAAATATTTCTTGAATGTAATTTAAAACCAGTCACCGTAAATCGATCCAGTCTTCGAAACGTATCCACTCGTAATTTCGCTGTGTTAAGGAGCTGCTGCTCCCCTGTTTTGGATGCTGTACTGACACTCTCAGAAATAAAGCTCTCTCGTTTGACGATTTAGCGATCCTTGAGCCATATATTTCGTTAATTTTGGGAATTATTTCGTCACGAAATCATGTGATATATGACGAAATGGGAACTATCAAACGTATGATGAAAATGTTTCTTCAACTCGAAACCACAACGTTGTGCATATCTTGAGATTGTTTACTAGAGATTGTTTACTAGAATATCGAAACTAGGAGGAAGACTAGTCAATCGAAAATAAGTCGACTGGTCTGTACGATGGTCAAGAAGTTGGCCTCGTACCAGGAAGAACTCGGGTTCGATTTACTTTTCGGACATGGGTTTAATTCATCTCTATGTTTTATTTTTCTTTCGTAAGTCATTAAGGTGACACTGACTCAGCTAAATGTTGCCCGCGTAAAATAATTGTTAGAAAAGTTAGGCATACATTATACACTAAGCACAACGCGACCGTATTTTTTGTGAATAAAATATTTGGACGAATTATTGCTATACTATTGATGAAATTTGTTTCTTCGAAGAATAGTTATTTTGCCACTTTGACGAAATGTTCGCTCGGAACATATACCACGAAACGGTTTCGTCAAAAACATCGAAAATATCGTGAAATTTGAGTATTAGTTTCTGACAGTGCAATGTAACTTTTTATTTCGCTGCGCATAAACTATAAAACCTGCGAACTTGAAGTTAGGAAGTTGTAAAAAAAATTGTTGGATGCAATAAAAAAATTAGCAATCGGAGATAGATCAACTGCTGAACTTTTATTAAAAAATAAAATATGGCATGCTGTGCAGCCCGCTGAATTGCTACTACAGAGGTAAAATTTGGTGTGCTTGTAGGGATTTAAATTTTATCGACTATGCCAACAGTCATCTTTTGAAAGGTACCTCGAGATAGAATCAAGTTAACATGTCTTTATGTACTAGTGAATTGGTATTCAATATTTATAGTGGTAGTTACGCCACATGCCTAAAGAGAAATTTTTATTTATGAGCTTAACACGAATTATTATTTTTTTAAATTCTCATTTAAAGGCAAGCTGTTGCAATTTTAACTGCTTTTTTCCGAGTTTTTTCTCACATTTTTTTTTGTTCTGTGACTATTTACCTTACTGTTGTAGAAAAATTTAACTATTTCTCTATTAGATTTTTATAAGTTCGTATCTGAGATGATAGCGGAAGAAATGAATAAAAATAAATAATACATAAGAGTGAGATCCCATGCAGCCATTTGCAAACCTAAACTTTTATTCTGACATTTTTAAAAGTATAAAGAATGAAAATTGGACCTTGCACTTTAAGAAGAAAAGTATAACTGATATCCAATAGGAGCCTTAATATCCACCAGCGTGACCTATGACGTCAGCGCCAGCTGATCGCTTATAAGCAAAATAGCGTGTTAAAGTTTAGCTAAGTTTCCCCACATAAATTAGAATATTAATTAACGTGAAGTTACTTAAATACATCACACATCGAATTTCTTGAAATATAATACTTTCTAACTTGCATATTTAATTTAACTTAGACTTATTATTTGTTGATGTACTTTATTGTAACCGTGAGATATTTTCGTTTTGTGTACCTGGCAACTTCAATGCATAGTTTATTAGTTTATGGCTTCATTAGAGCCCCTGAATTAGACAGGCTGACTTATCAATTATTTTGGAGCAAAAGCTTTTCCTCCAATAATGAAGATCTGCAAGATTTGGCAACTTATCGCAAAAAGCGACGTTAACCTCAACTATAGGATAATTGGTAAAGAAAAGCGTGCAATAATTAACACTAGGACGCTTCGCCCCCTGCTCGCTGGCACTCGCCAACCCCCGGAACTGCTTTCGCAGTTCATTTCGGATTGCTTCGCAATCCGATGCTCGCTTTGCTCGCTCATTGGA
This sequence comes from Parasteatoda tepidariorum, assembly GCF_982258835.1. Taxonomy (NCBI): domain Eukaryota; kingdom Metazoa; phylum Arthropoda; class Arachnida; order Araneae; family Theridiidae; genus Parasteatoda; species Parasteatoda tepidariorum. The sequence goes on along the minus strand of NC_141755.1, from coordinate 16,161,285 downwards.
TACGTTCTTAACGTCTAGCTTTTGTATACTTTTTTGAACACTGAAGTTCCGAAAACTTTTCACTGTAGAAAATTCTTAACCTGTGCATTTCAATATTAATTTGAAATTGCAAACAGTTCACATATTTTTCTTAATCACACTATTCTAAATTTCAGTTGTTGCGAAAAGTAACTGTTGTAAGTTTTGTTTTAAAGTCTTTCCCACCAGAGGGCTAAAACCATGTGTTGTAAAACAATATGAAATAGTACTGAACGCCTGATGTAAAATATCGGTTCGATGAAGATAATTTTGTGAGAATTTTTTTGATAATTCGGTGAGAATTCACCCGATTAGAAATATGATGCTCACTACGTGCTCTTGCGCGCCGAAGCTTATCAATTAAAACGTATTAGCGTTATATATAACATGGATTAGCCATATGATGCTCACTACGTGCTCTTGCGCGCCGAATCCAATCAATTAAAAATGAAAACTGTTGACAGCGCGAGAAAAGAAATATCATCGGTTTTATTGATGCATACGTACGTATTAGCGTTTTATATAATACTAGGAGGCTTCGCCCCTTGCTCGCTGGCGCTCGCCAACCCTCGGAACTGCTTTCGCAGTTCATTTCGGATTGCTTTGCAATCCGATGCTCGCTTTGCTCGCTCATTGGATACGTTCTTAACGTCTAGCTTTTGTATACTTTTTTGAACACTGAAGTTCCGAAAACTTTTCACTGTAGAAAATTCTTAACCTGTGCATTTCAATATAAATTTGAAATTGCAAACAGTTCACATATTTTTCGTAATCACACTATTCTAAATTTCAGTTGTTGAGAAAAGTAACTGCTGTAAGTTTTGTTTTAAAGTCTTTCCCACCAGAGGGCTAAAACCATGTGTTGTAAAACAATATGAAATAGTACTGAACGCCTGATGTAAAGCATCAGTTTCGATGAAGATGATTTTGTGAGAATTTTTTTGATAATTCGGTGAGAATTCACCCGATTAGAAATATGATGCTCACTACGTGTTCTTGCGCGCCGAAGCCGATCAATTAAAACGCATTAGCGTTTTATATAATATAGATTAGCCATATGATGCTCACTACGTGCTCTTGCGCGCCGAAGCCTATCAATTAAAAATGAAAACTGTTGCCAACGCGAGAAAAGAAATATCATCGGTTTTATTGATGCATACGTACGTATTAGCGTTTTATATAATACTAGGAGGCTCCACCCCCTGCTCGCTAACTCTCGCCAACCCCCGAGAATTGCTACGCAATCCTATGTGGTTCACGCCGTGAACCATGGCTCGCTGCGCTCGCTCGCCAATGAACACAATGTTCTAGCACAAAGACATAATATATTATCATCAAAGACATAGTATTTTATCATCAAAGACATAGTATTGTACTTATGTAGATGAATTCTACCAATGTTCTTATTGGCTTTTAAAAAAGTATATTAGCTATTTAGATTGTACATGGTGAAAAAATAAAAACATTAGCTAAATAAGAAACATATTAGCAAAATAAATTATCAAATATTGCTTCACTAATATTCTGCATTTTAAAGCGTGAAAATTCAATGCATAAATAAACGCGAAATATAAAAAATTCAATGCATTAAATACAAACACTTAAACGTTTTTTAGACGTTTAGGTAGCTCCCAGTAGAAAAATATCAATTCAACAGCGGCCTTTTAAAGCATTTTCACTTCAATTAATTAATTAATTCCTAATTGAGTTTAAATTAAATATTGTCATGTTTTTAGTGCATGAATCTGAATTGAACAACATGATAATGCTCACTCTGGTTATTGATATCTGGTTGCTGACTACGTGCTCTTGCGCGCCGAATCCAATCAATTAAAAATGAAAACTGTTGCCAGCGCGAAAAAAGAAATATCATCGGTTTTATTGATACATACGTACGTATTAGCGTTTTATATAATATAGATAGATTGTTTTTCGGAAGAAAAAAACTTTTGTGCTTATACAAATTCACTGGAAATTTTATGAGCGATTTAAAGTTTTAAATAAAAAAAACTGTGCATGCGCTATATGCCACTAACATAATTTTTTTTATAAATGATTTCAAAGTAAATTTGGTACTAAATTTTATATTTCAGTTAGATCTGAGTTTTTTAAATTTCTTTTCAGTTTTTTTTTAACAAAATTAAAATGGAAAAAAAACGTGTTTTGACCTAAAATATTTTTAAGTATGTTTTTAGAATCAAAATAATTAAATTTCTCATGTAATATTATGAATGTAAATGTCTACAATCGTGAGAAGCAAGAAATTTTGTTTCAAAATCAAGAATTGATTTAAAATTAGTGTTTTTAATTGAGACATTGAATTTTTATCAAAAGATTTAAGAACAAGTCCAATTAAGATTTTTTGCCATTATTATTATATAAATAGGATTAGTAGAATAAATAGAAACTTGAGTTTTATGGGGAGGAGAAAAAACAACGCATGATAAATTTTTAAATAATTTATTTAAATAAGCATCTTATTTCAAAACATTTATTTATTTGAAACATTAGAAATTGTTGAAATAACGTCAATTCTTAATTTACTGTTTCCATCTTTTTTATTTATTTCTCGTTGAGATTCTTCAAAATAAACCTGCAAAAATATTTAGAATACTTTTCTTTATTTTCATACTTAAATTAAATCGCATTAAAAGAAATAAGGGTTTAAAATTTACAAACATACTCCTGCGAAATTTTCTAACACAGAAACTAATTATTTCAGCAATTTAAGACAAGAATATAAAACAAGATAAAAAAAACATTGATGACCCAAAAACATATGAAAGATCGCATATTGAATGGTTTCTCATTATAAATGAAAACCGTTTGAATTTTAGGAGATAAATTACCATAAATAACTAAAATAAATAACATAAATAATATAAATAAATAAATAACATAAATAATATAAATAAATAAATAACATAAATAATATAAATAAATAAATAACATAAATAATATAAATAAATAAATAACATAAATAATATAAATAACATAAATAATATAAATAAATAAATAGCATAAATAAATAAATCTAATAAATTATAAATAAATGAGTATTTATCTCATATAAGCGAGGTCCACTTCCAGGCTGCCAGTTGTATCTTTGGTAATTTATTATCCATTACGTCTTTCTTTTCACATTTGAAGGAAATTTGAACATGCGAAACCCTTTTTTTGAACTGTTTACGCAATTTAATGCAGCACAACCACCCATATCAATAATTTTTGGTATCCAAATAGTCTTTAAACTTTCACGCTAATACTAACATAACGTTAACTTGTGAACTAGTTTGCTCCAATTTAGTTGATAGTTCAGCTTTCCTTGTATTGTAGCCTTAGGCTTCATGTCTGCCTTTGTGTTACGTAAGAAATACATAGTACAGGAATTGGGTATAATATGAAAAAAGCACAACTACTTCCACTTACTAGGAATAACATTTACCTTTTAGTTTAATTAATAAACTGAGTTTTAAATATGCTTACTAAATTCATAAACTTCGGTAAAACAACAATATAAATTATTTCCAAAGGAACTAGACTAATACAATTCCAACCTGGCCAGTAGCGACTTATAACAAGACTTTTCGTTTGATGCTTTTACTTGTTGCTAGAAATCAGGTTCGCAGAAAATGCTGTTTACTAGTTGAATTTAGTAGGAATAACACGATCTGTGACGTAGGCTATAGTATACCCAATTGAAATTTTTCTAAAAGAATCTTATTGTAAGAATATAGAATGTGTCACTTAAGAGAATTAATACTTGACTGGCTTGGTTTGCACGAAATAGAATGTAAAGAACAGTGGCTGACTTAAACAAATGCCACGTTTCAACAACCAATCAGGATCGAGATACTATAAGTCGAAAAATATTAAAAACCATCGGGCTAGCAAAAGCATGAATAAAATAAAGGGAAATATATACTTGAGAGTGCCCCTTGGCGAAATTGGCGACTTATGTTTGGCGCTATTGCTTTTTGTGAGGAACACCGGGTAACAGGAATGGCTGCCAAAACATAGTGATATTTCAATAAAACATTGGAAAATTTCAACAAAACATCGGTCAAAATATGGTGATATTTCAATAAAACATTGCAAAATTTCAACAAAACATCTTCCAAAACTTGCAATGAACCCAATATAAGCAAAATTAATAAACCCAAGAGGATTTTGAATCGAAGCAAAAATTGATGGAGTAGGCGCAAAAAGAAAAGGAAAAAAACAACTCCTTCATTAAGTTTGAATATTCTCAGATTTAGGTGCACAGAATTCTCTAATAGCAGTCAGATACTGTCTAAATTTATCATGAATAGAATCTATGTACCTCCATCGCCACATAAATATCGAAAATGGCGTCTGGACCGGACTAGCGGTGACATTTTTTTCTTAAATCCCTTTTTATGACTGCCTACATACCTTCGATCTTATTGACCAGATTCAAAAGTAAACTAACCAGTCGGTATCCAACGTAGAGCTGACGGATCTCTGAAATTACATTTACCGTTGAACATTTAAAAATAACGCTGAAATCTAAACCAATCAGAATCACGATTGGGTTTCAGCATCACCCAGCTTGGCGATCAACCGCGATCACAACTTGGCGAGAATCAAGGGGCACCCTCAAATATAGTCTACCCAAAATAAACTTAACACATTAAGAGATAAATTAAAATTAAAAACACGAGACAATTTTGAGAACTACAGAGAGTTGTTGATTTTTTTAGAATATGGTCTTGGTTTTTTGAATTTGATGTTTATACTGACCCGTTACGGGTTTTTCTATATTTTTTTGCAAGATTATTACTAGCCCGATGCGGGTACTTTAATTTCGATACTGTATTTATTGTTGTGAAATAAATGTTTTTTTTTTTATAAAAGAAAGAGAACTGTTTCTTAATGCGTTACAGCTTGATACGTTACAATACCCGCACTGCGTCACTTGCAGGTATCCCATTCAAAAGAGATAACAACCATTTTAAATATGAATTTTAATAGTTAATATGAGGTTATCGTTATGAGTGAAAATACCTTTGATTTATTTCATTGTATTCTATCGCATATTTTCTATTCCTAATTTCAATTTTTTTTCCAAGGACAGTTGATATTTTTCTAATATGGGAAATAATTGACTTCTCTATAATTAACATATTAACAAAAACCCACTGACAAGGGAAACTAGGAAAGTGTGACTCGCCAATTTTGAAATAAGCTAGTGGGGTGTATGCCTTATGAGGAATAATTTTCGGTGGCAACATTCGTTTCGGCCCATAGAAGGTCCTGTGAGAGATAAAAAATAATTCAATATATAGAAAAATCAATATTTTATTACTTCAATGCAGACTATTAGTTATTGTAATTGTCTCATAATCCAATTAATTTGCAATTAATTGGATAATTAATTAATTTGTTATTAATAAATTAATTAACATTCGTTTTGGTCCATAGAAGGTCCTGTGAGAGATAAAAAATAATTCAATACATAGAAAAATCGGTATTTTATTACTTCAATGCAGACTATTAATTATTGTAATTGTCTCATAATCCAAATAATTTGTAATTAATTGGATAAATAGTTAACTTGCTAATTAATAAGTTATTCAGAAAATTAATTAATACATAATTATTATTAATTATTAATTAATTGTTAATTAATTATTTATTAATTAATTGATTCGCAATTGCATACTCCAATTAATTTGGAAAGTTTTTTGAAAAGAAAAATTAAAAAAATTTGATGTCAATTTTTTTTTTTTAAATTAACCTAACAGGTTTTTCTGAAAAACTACAGATATATAAAATTTTCGAAATCAATTTTGACAATAAATATGCATCATATAGTACGTGAAAGTGCCACAAACTTAATTGGAGTATGAGACAATTACAATAACTAATAGTCTGCATTGAAGTAATAAAATGCCGATTTTTCTATATATTGAATTATTTTTTATCCCTCACAGGACCTTCTATTGGCCGAAACGAATGTTGCCCCCTAAAATTATTCCTCATAAGGCATACACCCCACTAGTTTATTTCAAAATTGGCGAGTCACACTTCCCTAGTTTCCCTCGTGATTGTCTGTTAAATATTTCATATTAACAGAATGCTTTTACATAAAATTAGAGTAATTGAATATATTATTAACGTAATGCTCTTTGCTTTTTTTTAAAAATAACTACTTTAAAAAAATAATAATTGAAGAATAATAGCATAATAGTTATAATAGAAGATGAATTAATAATAGATGAGTAGTGACAGCGGATGTTGAAGGGAGTGAACAGAAAATGGATCCTCTTAGAAAAAAAAAATTAAATAAGGAAAAAGAAAGAAAGAAACTATACGAAATACGATAATAATGCAAAAATAATAACATAATAATTATAATAGATGATAAATTAATAATAGATGATAAATTAATAATAGATGAGCAGTAACAAGGGATGGTGAGTGAAGCGAACAGGAGGTGGAGCCTCTTAACTAAAAAAGTCAATAAATAAATAAAAAAGAACGAAAGAAACTGGACGAAGTACGATAATGTAGTTAAAATAGGCAGACTGCTTTTTCAGTACCGTAACAAGTATCATCAAAGCATTAAAAAAAGACAAATGATGACACTAAACAAACGTCCGTCTTTTCTAACAATATTATTCCTGATTAATACTTTGTTTTATAGCTTCTTCGTTTCTTGTTTTTTCTTAGGGCATTCTTATAACTTAATCCTTTAGACGCTTTTCTGCGATTACTTCTTTGGTTCTTTCGACTTCTTCAATTCGATTCAAAAGAAAAAAGGAAGAACTATTGAGCTTACATGGACCCCAGATGGTAAAAGAGCAAGAAGGAAGCCCTACATTTACGTGTCAGTTTATAATTTTGTGTAAACTCAAGAAATTAGAAATACTTAGTTAGGGCAAAACGAGGTCTTTTGTGTGGATCTAAACTGGTGGTGATATACGTTAAGTTAAGGTTAGTTATATAACTCATAAATAGATGACTGCACAGTTATTTTCTTCAAAAGACAGAGAGATATTTCTAACATTTCTGCAGTGCTTATGACATTTTTCATCGGCAAAAATAAGACAATATAATTATTGTTGTATTTCTAGGTTTGAAGAGTAAATAAAAAACTCTTCTTGAACTTTTATATCCATTATTTATAACTTATTAAATAAATTGCGTACAAAATGCGTTTTTGGAATTATTTGTGGAATGTGAGAATTAAAAAGTCATGCTAAATTCGATTATTACTGACACACTCTCAAAAACAGAACTCTCACTTTTGACGATTCCGAATCCTTGAGCTATATTCAGTTAATTTTAAGAATTATTTCATCACGAAATCACGTGATTTGTTGCGAAACGAGAAACCTCTTCGTAGTGCATTGTGGGAAATTGTGAACTAGAATGACTAAACTAAGATGAATATAAAATCATTGGAATTAAATGCAAAATGAAGTAATTGATTATATTACCATATATTCAATTAATTCTTGACCACCATACAGCCAACAGAGCTGTATGGTGGTCAAGAATTTGGCTTCATGCCAGGAAGATCCCGGGTTCGAATCCTGCTTGCAATTTATCTCCCTGTTCTATTTGTCTTGTGTTACCAATGATACGTTGACCCAGCTATATGGTTCCGACTACGAAGAGTTTTTTAGGAAAACATTAGGCACTGCTAGCTTTATTTTTGGAAAAAAATAAAATATTGAAATATTTCTTTACTATTGATGAATTCGTTTCCTCGTAGATGTGAGACGATATTTATTTCATCACTTTGTTGAAATGTTGGCTTGGATCATATAACAGGAAACGATGTCGTCAAAAACGAAGAAAGTTTCGTGAAATTTGATTTACCATTTTTTGCTGTGCATTCTTTCGCTTTTATGAAATATGCCTTTCTAGAGATTTTCATTAGCTTTCATTTGTATTTTTAGAAAAAGGAAAAGCAATAATTACATGCCAGTTATTTCTTTTCGCATTTAATGAATTCCTACTTATAAAGATTTTCACGGGTTTCTTTTAAAACGGAAAAAAATCCTATATCATCTTTTAATTTCATTTAATCCACTTATAAGCCTGACTGATTTTCAGTTGAAAATATTGAATTGCTAATTTACTTGATGCATTTGAAGTTGAATTAATTTAACAGTAGTTAAACACTTAACTACATGAAAAATAGTGAAATGATGTTTTCGTAATCTTATTACTCATATTTGAAATATTAACAGTTGCATTTATTTATTTATTTTATATTATAATAACTTCATAATCAATTTAAAGTTTAAAATCAAAAAATATTTTACTTGATAATCATATTTTTGACATTTCATTACATTATATTTATCGTATCTTATAGTACTGTATTTTATTACATTGTATTGAATCATATCGTATTATATTATATTATGTTATGTTATGTTACGCTACGTTACGTTACGTTATATGAATATTATATTATATTATATTATATTATATTATATTATATCATATTATATTATATTATATTATATTATATTATATCATATTATATTATATTATATTATATTATATTATATTATATTATATTATATTATATTATATTATATTATATTATATTATATTATATTATATTATATTATATTATATTATATTATATTATAATGAATCCTCTAATTATACATTTGTACGCTCCCAAATAATAAATGCAAATTTAAACCGTCAAGTTTTAATTCAATTTTCAAACTATAAATACAACCGTTTGAAAAATATTTTGTTGAATAACATTATTCAAGGGTGGTTTTTTATGTTTTTGGTCACTTGCCAAAAAATTTATATCTTCAATTCCTAATACGAACTTATTTGATAAAATTGCTTTAGTGTGAGATAAAACTCAGATTGTTTCACATATTTCATATTTATTATCAAGACTGTCAAAAACTTTATCATGTTTGATGCGGTTCAATATTTTAGTATTTGAAGAAAGTTTTCTCAGAAATTGAATTCCAGATGGTAATCCTGAATATATTATAATTTTTCATTATTCTTGGTCTTACTTTATCACTCAAAATAAGTTTTGATAGTTTATATAGAAATATAAGTTTTTATCGAAGTTTTTTTCGCTCTAATTTTAAATAGCAATTATGGCACTAACGTGTTTCAATGGGGAATTAAAGAATATTTAAAAACTATTTTTAATATGTTTTGAAAGCTAATAAAATATATTCTAAGCTAATTAAACTAAAAATATTCATTATTTTAAAAGCTAATTGAATTGCTCCGGAAATTTAAATTTTTGAATTTATATAAAATAATCAGTATTTAATATTATTAGAACCAATGTTGTAAAATATTATTTTCCAATATGAATGTTTTAATTAAATTTCAAGTATAAACTCTATCTCTCATTTTACTGATTTTAACACATAATGTCCCCGTACATAAGCCAAATTAGATTTTACACTTATTATGTGCTCAATGTAATGTACATAAAAGAAAAATCATATTGGTTATTTTATTATTCAGATTTTTTAATCATGCTTTTAATTCGGTAAAACAAGCAATTAAAGCCCAAAAAAGTTTCGTGCAGACCAAAATAATGTGTATTTCATTGAAATAAATCAATTAGTTTACTTGAAAACGGCCTAACTTCTTCTGTTCTAAGTATAAAATATAAATAAATGGAATACTTAAAACATAATAGTTACAATGTTTCATAATAACAATGTTAAAGAGATCATTGTTTCTGGCCACTAAGTTGCAGATTCAGTTTGACTCCTGAAGTATTTTAAATTTAGATCTTATTTTTATCTTGTTTTAGTTTAGTTTTATCTATTATTTAGATTCTGTTTAAGTATTTAGATCTTAGCTTTAAATGGCTATAAAATACTGGCTGAATCAGACAAATTCTGTATAATGCTGATATTGGCTGAATAATGTCTAAAAAATGTAGTCTGAATCGGACAATTCTGTATAACGCCGATATTGGCTGAATAATGCCTAAAAAATATAGTCTGAATCGGACAATTCTGTATAATGCCGATATTGGTACAAGTAGTAATGGCTATAAAATATCGAGTGAATCTGATTAGTCTATATCAGGGATGGGCAAACTACGGCCCGCGGGCCAACTGTGGCCCACCGGAGGATTTTATCCGGCCCGCGGATAGAATTTTTATTTGTCGATCAGTGGCAAATATAAACAATATACATCGATTTTCCTGTCGACTATGCTTAAAATTATTTTTGTTTTTCCTTTTTGAACAAAGTACTGATGACTATTTTTGTTCTACAAAACATAATTTGATGGAAATAGTTAGCACAGACAGCTTCAATTGATAAAATGTTGAAAGCAGAAGTTCTTTATAGAATGGCTCCACTAGCGTTTGTCTTTCTGGAGGAGCTGACTTATGGAATCTAATGTAGGTAAATTGTACTTCACATTTGGCAAACTGCGCATTTTACGCTCCAAAGAGCGGACAATCATCTGAAGCAGTTGTTTCTAAATATGCCAAAGTTTTACAAATCATTACCAAAAGCTAGTTTCCAAAATTTAATATTTCATGCCCCGAAAATCAGTGCTATGTTTTTTGCTTAATCTTATATATGTGAACAAGAGTTTTCAACTATGAACCTTAGAAAAAATCATTTCAGAAGTAGACTAACAGAAAAGCATTTACCCCTGTTCCTAAATAAGCACATCTCACTTCGAACCTTAATATAAGGAACTTTTAAAAATGAAATCGCAATTTCCTTCATCTCACTAAATATTTAAATTAAAACTTGTACATTGCTTTTTTATTTTTTTTAAATTTTGAAGTTTTTACTTGGCCCACCAAGCATTTTTTTTTCTTGATTTTTGGCCCTCGACCAAAAAAGTTTGCCCATCCGTGGTCTATATGAAGCCAATATTAGCTGAATAATGGCTATAAAATAATGGGTGAATCTGACAATTCTACATGGGTCCGATATTGGTTGAATATTAGCTATAAAATATCAGTTGAATCGGACAATTCTATATATTGCCGAAATTGACTGAATAAGGGCTTTAAAATATCGGGTGAATCTGACTATTTTATATAGGACCGATATTGGTTGAAAAATGGTTATAACATGTAAGTTGAATCTGGCAGTTCGATATAGTAATGGCTGAATAGAGGCTACAAAACGTAGTCTGATGCGGACTATTCTATAAAGGGTCACTATTGATTGGAAAATGGCTACAATATATTTGCTGAATCGAACAATTCTACATAGGGGTGATTTTGGTTGAATAGTGGCTATTAAATGTCAGGTAAATCTGCCAATTCTAAATACTGCCGATATTGGATGAATAGTGATTTTTAAAAAATAGGATTTATTCAGACAAATCTATATAGGACTTAAATTGTTTGCAAAATGGCTATAAAATATCGGGTGAATCTGAAGAACCAGTATTGGTTGAATAATATCTGTAAAATATAGATGAATCGGGCAACTCTATATAGGGTGGATATTGTTTGAAAAATGTTATAAAATATAGGTTGAATCTCACACCTCTATATAGGATCAATATTGCATGAAAAATGGCTGTAAAATATCTGGTGATATAGTAATTCTATATAGGTCCAATATTAGAAAAATAACTACCCTTTGAACCTTCATTGATCCGATATTTTTGAATATTGGTCCAATGAGAGCCTAAGTTTTCCTGCTGCTGAGGGACATGCTTAATTTAGTCTTTCATTCATTTAAAATCGTAGCTGGCTTGCTCAGTACCATGTTTGATTGAGCTTAACGTTGATTTAGCCGCTCATCCTGGACATTCGCTACGCCAAATAGCATACATTTAGATAAAAGTAAGACCAGATCTACCAGAATATGGTAAAATTTACCGTGCTTCTGTCTCTATGGGAACACCAAAGGTTGGATAATTTTTACCAAAGCACTTTGGTAATAACTGTGGTAAAATTATCAATAAAACATATTTTTATAATTTTAGTTAAAATTTGGTAACTGTGGTAAAATTTAGTAATTTTGAAGTAACCTTTTAAGCAGCATGGTAATAAAACCATTTATTCGGTTAAATTTGCTTTTTAGTTTTGTATTTTTTATTGAATGGGTGGTAATTAGAACTATATTTTTGAAAAACAGAATTTTCAGTTTACCATATAAGCTGAAAAATTATCGTATATTTTGAATTTATTGACCAGAATTATTGGTTAGTATTTTTTTTAACAGAAATGGCATCATCATAAAGTACAGTTATTTTACCAGAATGTTTTTCTCCGTGTAAAAATGGAGATCGACAACTGTCAGATAAACTTACATTGTCTGAGCAGACTATTTATTCGATCTATCTTTAATGCACTGAATAATTAGTCACTGTATGAATATACTATTAAGTAAATAAATGGATGTAAATTTATATTTAGTCACTGTTAGTGATAAGTATGAAATATTATAAAAATTTAGTTGCCATTTTATTTCGTTGTCTATCATATATTAGTGTTGCTTATGGAAAACAGATTCTCTTATAATTTATTAAACAAAATGTAATTTGGTTTAACTGCGCAATATTGTCAAAACAGATCAATAAAGTGTCTGTAAAGTACATTGGAAGATATGTTACAAAACAAAAATCATTGAAGATTGAAAAATTAAAAGAGAAATAGCGCAAATGTTATTTGTTAAACATATCAGAAACAGAATCTCGCCAAAATAGAAAGTTGGTGCTTAAAAATAGTTCACTGAAGCCTAAAAAGATACTTTTGCAGAAAAGACTATATTGATTGAAGCCACCAATTTACGAATCAATATAATTGTGAGGTAAACTTGATAAACTATTTAATAATACGTATCTGAAAAAGAAGATTATATAGCTTTCTAACTCTTAAATCGATTGATTCTGGAGCTAAACCTTACGTAAGAAAAATGCATTTTCTTATCTTGTATACGAAAAGCGAATTTCCATTCATTTGCATATGCACAAAGGGTAATACTAAATTTTTTTATGAAGAATTGTACCTTTCATATGCGAATATATAATTCGATTCTGTATATACAAAACGAATTTTTTTAATATTTGCTTTTTGTACATATTTGTGCTTGACGATTATTTTATGTATATATTTATATATATATAGTATTGTGGTTCAATTGAAATTATATTTATGCAATTATTTTCCTTAAAGACTCGAAAAGAAATTAAACAGCTCAAAAATTAGTATTATCTTTAATATTATCAGTCATCACTAGTATATTTCTTGCATTAGGACAAAGTTTTACAGTCAAATAGTCTGATTTTTCAAAAACTACTTAATAAATGTAACTATGTTTTCACAAAAAAACTACAGTTACAATAAAAAGATTGCAACAAATTAAATAATTACTGAAAGCATTATATTTACCTACTGTTTCAATAGAAAATTCAATTCTTCTCGTAAATAATAATCTTTTCATTATTTATAGTTAACTAAGAATTATGAGAAATGTAATTTATTACATAGTTTTGAGAAGCGTAGTTATAACAGCTATTAACTAACTGAATTCTCGTTCGTACGGGGTGAAAAAAACAAATAAATAATCAATAGAAAAGTAGAGAACAAAGCCTAAATCAGACACAAAAACAAAGAAATGACAACCCAATAAATAAAGTAAAAATAATTAATTCTTTCTTAATTGCTTACTTGTTGGCTTTTTTCTTGGCTTTACGCTATTAAACTGAGCAAAACACATTTTTGGTAATTTACCCTATTTAAATAAAGATTAACAGCATTCAGTAGGGTTGATCAAAATGAATCATCAAAGTGATTC